>NC_134355.1:42640550-42775550 GCF_048569485.1 Anomaloglossus baeobatrachus | reverse complement strand
CTCTATCTATCTATCTATCCCTCTATCTATCCCTCTATCTATCTATCTATCTATCTATCTATCCCTCTATCTATCCCTCTATCTATCCCTCTATCTATCTATCTATCTATCCCTCTATCTATCTATCTATCTATCTATCTATCTATCTATCCCTCTATCTATCTATCTATCCCTCTATCTATCCCTCTATCTATCTATCTATCTATCTATCTATCTATCTATCTATCCCTCTATCTATCCCTCTATCTATCCCTCTATCTATCCCTCTATCTATCCCTCTATCTATCTATCTATCTATCCCTCTATCTATCCCTCTATCTATCCCTCTATCTATCTATCTATCTATCCCTCTATCTATCCCTCTATCTATTATCTATCTATCCCTCTATCTATCCCTCTATCTATCTATCTATCTATCTATCTATCTATCTATCTATCTATCTATCTATCCCTCTATCTATCTATCTATCTATCTATCACCTGTAGTTCCTCGTAGACCCTGATGTGACCTATCAGTAAATTCTAACCTTTTAATTTATAATCTGAAAGTATAAATAGTGCCGCTCTTGTGTAATTATAAGCCACGAGAGGTTATTTTTACATCTGGTTAACTTTGCACTTTGTAACATTAACTAGAGCTCAGCGACGTGTTTCTGCTCCTGACGTAGTTTATCGCTGCGTGCCTGACGATTCTCAGAGTGCTTCCCCTTACAGCGATTATCACATAAACAACATATATCACTGACTGACAATGTACGATCACTGGGGATCCAGTTGCGGAGACCCCCGCCCCACCAATGACTGAGAATAGGAGTCCAAAGTCCACTGTATGAATATAGCGCTAGTATGTCCGATCACTGTGTCCTCACTACCAGGCCATTTACACAAGAGGCTTCGGGACCCCCATTGTTGGGATTGGTGGGGTCTCGAATGATGTATAATATAATATAATAATATTTATTCATTTATATAGTGCTATTGATTCCACAGCGCTTTACATACATTGGCAACACTGTCCCCATTGGGGCTCACAATCTAAATTCCCTATCTGTATGCTTTTGGAGTATCATCTTGCCTATAGATAGGTAATAAATGTTATGTATGGGATAACCCATGAGACGGGAAATAACTAGCAGTGTTCTGGAATTGTTTCTTAAAGGGGTTATCTACCACCATTTACATTGGAGACAAACCATGCGTCTGACGTTACCCCCTACACACCTGCCTATACATATGCATGATCCGCAGGTATTGTGCACGCTTCTCATCAGGCGTGTGAGCCCATAAAGTCATCAGGATCGCTAAACTCAGATGACTCCTTTAAAGGAAAATAGTTTTTTCTTTCTTTATTCCAGAAACAGCGCCCCCCTTGTCTATGGTTTTGCCTGGTATTGCAGCTCAGTTTCACATGAAGCTGCAATACCTGGCACTGCTCATGGACAAGGGGGGCGCTATATTCCAGGTCGTTTTTAGTTCGATCTTTTAAAATTGATTTATATAAATATGTAAGTATATAAGCTTCAAGGAAGTGATCACTGTATGCCTGATAGGAATTGCCATTGAGGGGTCTGGGAAAGCTGGGTGACATGCTGTTTGAGTTGCGGTGTGAATTTAACGGCTTCTACCCAGTTTCTTATATGAATGTAGACTTCCCCGAAGTTGTATGGAGTAATAATGTCATTGTCTTTCACTTTCAGTAAAAATGATGCTTCAGCACCCAATCCAGGGCACGGCAGCCGAGGTCAGCGCCACCGCCATTGTCCCATGTCTCTCACCCACCATGAGCTTTGCCTTTGAAGACTTCACCAACTTGACGCCCCTCGTTAAAGAAGAACTCCGGTTCGCCATCCAGAGCAAGCGCCTTGCCACCCGGCCACTTTGCAGCCTGGACACCGTGGTGGTAGCCGACAGGCCCATCGAACTGACCATATCCAAGATGGAGGTATGTTATCACAGAATGGATGTTAAGAAATTGTACTGGACTAGAAAATCATGGCACCAAACCTTTCCACAGGTTGTCTGGTTTTGCAGCTTCATTATCGTTAATAAGGCCAAACTGCAATACCACTAACAACCTGTGGACAGAGGTGGCGCTGTCTTTGCTCCATTATAGTTAATATGGTTAAATTGCAATACCACTAACAACCTGAGGACAGAGGTGGCGCTGTTTTTGCTCTATTATAGTTAATATGGCCAAATTGCAATACCACTAACAACCTGTGGACAGAGGTGGCGCTGTTTTTGCTCTATTATAGTTAATATGGCCAAACTGCAATACCACTAACAGCCTGTGGACAGAGGTGGCGCTATTTTTGCTTCATTATCATTAATGAGGCTAAACTGCAATACCACTAACAACCTGTGGACAGAGGTGGCGCTGTTTTTGCTCTATTATAGTTAATATGGCCAAATTGCAATACCACTAACAACCTGTGGACAGAGGTGGCGCTGTTTTTGCTCTATTATAGTTAATATGGCCAAACTGCAATACCACTAACAGCCTGTGGACAGAGGTGGCGCTATTTTTGCTTCATTATCATTAATGAGGCTAAACTGCAATACCACTAACAACCTGTGGACAGAGGTGGCGCTGTTTTTGCTCTATTATAGTTAATATGGTTAAATTGCAATACCACTAACAACCTGAGGACAGAGGTGGCGCTGTTTTTGCTCTATTATAGTTAATATGGCCAAATTGCAATACCACTAACAACCTGTGGACAGAGGTGGCGCTGTTTTTGCTCTATTATAGTTAATATGGCCAAACTGCAATACCACTAACAGCCTGTGGACAGAGGTGGCGCTATTTTTGCTTCATTATCATTAATGAGGCTAAACTGCAATACCACTAACAACCTGTGGACAGAGGTGGCGCTGTTTTTGCTCTATTATAGTTAATATGGCCAAATTGCAATACCACTAACAACCTGTGGACAGAGGTGGCGCTATTTTTGCTCTATCATAGCTAATATGGCTAAACTGCAATACCACTAACAACCTGTGGACAGAGGTGGCACTGTTTTTGCTCCATTATAGTTAATATGGTCAAACTGCAATACCACTAACAACCTGTGGACAGAGGTGGTGCTGTTTTTGCTCTATTATAGTTATTATGGCTAAACTGCAATACCACTAACAACCTGTGGACAGAGGTGGCGCTGTTTTTTTGGAAGAAAGCAGCTATGTTTTTCTATGTACAGCTCCTTTAACCCTGTTTCATTTTTTTAGTATGTACCAGAAGAAGATGATAGGAAAAAACGGCGGAGAGAACGCAACAAGGTCGCAGCTGCTAAATGTCGAAACAAAAAAAAAGAGAAGACAGAAAGTTTACAGAAGGTAAGAGGCGACTACCTGACATGTTATACAGACTTTTATACATGCATTATTATTTAAAGGGGTGGTAGAATTAACAAAAAACATGTTGGCTTTCTTTGAAAAACAGCGCCACACCTGTGGACAGTTTGTGTGCGGTATTGCATTTCAGCTCTAGTCCTGTGAAAAATGGTGAGCTGGAGCTGCAATACCACACACAACCTGTGAGCAGATGTGGCGCTGTTTTTTGGAAATAAGCAGCTCTGTATTTCAACTCTAAATAAAATAGAGCCACTTTATGTAGTATCTTAGGGAATTGCATACATAGCAACTTCCTAATTCATCTAATTCCTTTTTTATATTTTTGACTGTTGCTGTAAAAGTGAAAGTTTGTTCTAAACTTCTTCATCCAGACTTATGACTTACTAAAAAGTCAAAAATTGCCAAAATACCCTTAAAACGCTCAGTGACTCCACTAAGAGCATCTCCCAGCATGTTTCAGAACATTTGTTAAAGGGAACCAACGAGCAGGATTTTCATATATAAAGTAAAGCCAGTTCATATCAAGTGCTGAGTTATAGTCGAGGTCGCCATATTGAAAATTTGATTGTGACGCGACATACATGGAAATTTAAAGGGGAAATCCAACCTTAAAGGGAACCAACCAGCAGGATTTTCATATATAAAGTAAAGCCAGTGTTATACTGGTGCTAGGATGCTGAATCTAACCATAAGTTTTGTTCAGAGACTGGATGTTTTATTTCAGAAATATGTGTAAGTAAAGTTCCAGTAATGCACTGCTATTTGATTGACAGGTGCAACAAGAAGGGAATACGTGGGTCGGGTGTTGCTAGCTATTCCCGCCCCTGTTTGTCTGCCTGCTCCAAAATTAATGTCTATGATGGTGACAGGGGGAGGGAGGCCAGGCAGGCAGACAGGGGCGGGAATAGATAGCAAGACCCGACCCACATATTCCCTTCCTGTTGCACATGTCAATCAAATAACAGTGCATTGCTGGAACTTTACATGCACATATTTATGAAATAAAACATCCAATCTCAGAAAAAAAAGCTATTCTTCCATCCAGCATCCTAGCAAAAGTATAGCACTGGCTTTACTTTATATATGAAAATCCTGCTGGTTGAATCCCTTTAAGGTTGGATTTCCCCTTTAAATTTCCATGTATGTCGCGTCACAATCAAATTTTCAATATGGCGACCTTGACTATAACTCAGCACTTGATATTATCTGAGTTATAGGTTTTCCTCCTGGCGAGAATAAAAGCCGAATCATTTGTAGGGTTTACTTAAGGTCAGGACCAAGATCCCTAATGATTTCCACTTATTGAGTTCTTGCAGGAACCAAAATCCAGATTGTATTCATTCGTCACGGTCCAATTTAATTCCAGGGTATATGATCCCATAGAAAATAATGTAATCCGGTGCACATAATTTGCTTCACATGTGCCAGTCCTCATTCTTCTGCACCATAGGATATAAAATATACAGTAGGGCTCATAGAACAATATGTATCTACTGGAGAAACAAAACTGCAGTGTGCGCACATATCCTTATGGCAAGTGACAGGTCCATTTGGAACTCAGTAGTACCATCCCTAGTGGTGACAATGAGAACTACATCCTTTCACTGATATTTTTTTTTTTTTTTTTAATTATTATTTTTATTTAGCGGGGTGTGCAAGTATTAGGATATTTTTTTTCCAAGTGCACCCCTCATTTGTTTGTCATCTAATGCTTACTATACACTAAAATGTTTGTTTTTTTTACTTTATTTCAAAAGGAGTCAGAAAAACTGGAATCTATTAATGCAGAACTGAAAGCCCAGATTGAGGAACTTAAGAACGAGAAACAACACTTAATCTACATGCTGAACCTCCACCGACCCACCTGCATAGTCCGAGCCCAGAACGGCAGGACGCCTGAAGACGAACGCAACCTCTTCATTCAGCAAATCAAAGACGGAACCCTGCAGAACTTAGTGACCGAGGGCGTAAATTGAGCCGCTCTCTATGGTACTATACATAAAACTTACAAAAAAAATTCACTGTCGCCCCCTGGGGGCTTCACGTGTACCAGAGACACCCGAGCAGAATTCTTTGCGAGGAAAAAAGCCTTTAGATCTAGGCACCACCACGTGGTTTGAGTTGAAGGATTCGGCATTATCGTGTTTCGGACGCCGGGACTGTCATGCTGCGGTGTCGCTGGAGTCTATCCACTTGCTATTAGTATTGTCCTATAGCAGCACGATAGGTTTTTACTTTACACTTTGTGCAATTATTTTTTTATACGTTGCGGAATGCAAGAAAAAAAGAAGAAAAAAAAAAATCAGTGTTCAAGAGGCAATAAGGAGCGGGTGCACGAGCGAGCGGGAAAAGACTCTTTGTGCTGATGCCCACCCAAAGCACCACGGACTGCCTTACCATTAATCTGAGGAGGGTTCACCCTTATTTTCCATTTATTTATAGTGTTTTTGGTCTTCTGCTGTATTAGGAGGTCACTTATTTTATTTGCTGGGCCAGTCATAAATGATGACCTGACACATACGTGCTATAAATGCCGCTGTTCTCCTGAATCCGGCGTTGTTTTTCTTATGTTCCTGCGCCTTTCCGTTCTTGAGATATGGCCTCCTCTTCCTTGAAAATAGATCTAGTCTTTTTATCCAAAGGGGCATGTTTTTCAGTAGACTCCCACATCAAAATCATGAGTACCACGCCCACTTGGCTAAGAAGTATAGATTTACTTATAGAAAAGGTAGGGCCATATGTCAGGAAGGGAGAGGAGCAGAATCAAAAGAAAAACAACGTCGGATTCAGGAGAACAGCGGCTTCTACACCTTGTGAAAATATTACATATTTATGGCATGTGATAGTTCCTCAGTGGGATGAAATGAGGTATGAGGCATGTGATGTCTCAAAATCAATAGCATTGGGTCAAGGTGTGAATGAATAGGTTGTAGTTAGTACTGACCCAACCTGAAAAATGGCAGTAGGTGGCGCACTGGTAGTGCAATGACTTAAAGGAGCATTCTAGGAGACACTAGGCCTCATTTATCAAAACTGTCTAAAGCCCCATGCACATGCTGCATTTTTTGTCACATTTTTGGGTGTAGTTTGTGGCCTAAAACTGCATGCATGTCCTTCCCCAGCAAAGTCTATGATATTTCAGTTTTGCTGTGCGTACGTTGCTTTTATGGCTGCAGTTTTGTGATGACCACAAAACTGCAGCATGTCAATTCTTTTTGTGTGTTTTTTTTTCTGCATTTTTCATCCATTGGTGATAAAAAAAACGCATCAAAAACGCATGGAAAACACATGCGTTTTTGGATGCGTTTTTGGGCCATATGGTGTAGTTTTGTGGTGAAGACATAATTGCAGCGTGCGGACATACCCTTACAATCAATAAGAAATCGGCTATACATTTTTTAACAGCGCTGGTAAAATGAAAACTGTGCGGTTCAACGGAGTAGTCACCCTTATTGGTCAAAATGGACACCATTTTATATAGACACCTAAAGATATGACAAAGACGAGTCTGTCACTGAGGCCTAAACTGTGTGTAAATCATAGCTGCTGTAGTTGCACATTGCAGTTTAGCTCTGCTTTATCTGACAAATATATATATATATATATATATATATATATATATATATGTTGCTATGTAGAGACAATGTCCATAGTAACCAATCACAGTACAGCTTTCATTTTACTAGAGCTAAGGAAAACATAAGAGCTGAGCTCTGATTGGTTGCCATGGTCAACAAACACAACAGTGATGGATGAGGCCTAAACTAAATTTAGGCCCTTTAGCAACAGACTAGGCCCAAAATTAGGCCCTTTAGCAACAGATCAGGCCCAAATTTAGGCCTTTTAACAACAGGCTAGTTACACAATGCATTAAATAAAATACTCCAGAATTAAAGCTGCCAATAGATAATAAATTACTGGTGGGCAATTAAATTGGCACATAACCCGCATGAATTCTATAGGGAAACTAGGGGAAGAGTTATATCTGAGAAACAATAGGATCAAACATTAAAAAAGCCTTACATTTTCCCATCCCCAATCCAGATCCTCATAGACATTTCACTTCCTTGCTGACTGTCTCCCTTAAACATGGCGGCGGCCCTTATTTTGCTGCCCACCCTTTAACTGAACAAATATACTTGCCAACCCCCAACCCCTCACCTCCCTAAGAAAAAGTATTAAACTAGAAAAAGAGTTGGTCATTTATTTTCTCTGTTGGACTCCATTGTTTCACGTTATTCAGCAGATCAGGCCCTATTTAAAGGGGAAATCCCAATTAAATTTCTAAGCACTTTTTTTCCCCGCACCCCTTGTTGGTATTAATATTGTCACAGATTCTACCTAACATTTCATGTATTTCTCAATGTCGTTCACTTCACGTGCGACAACGACGAAGCCAAAATTACCTCAGAGAAGCGACCTCCACACACAATCGCCATGTGCCGGTCTGACATGTATTACCTTTTTATATTCTGTAACAGAACTGTTTTATTAGTACATGTTAGATGGAAGTTTGTCGTTCTTTTACACTATGTCTGTCTGTGAGGGAATGTGGGAATGGGGGTGGGGCGAATGGCGGCGTTAAACTGGAACTAAACATTAAAAAATGAGCGCTATTCATTCAGGATTCGTGTAGCCATATGTTTATAGGGTGTATGTATATATACTGTATATACAGTATATACTCTGCTTTATATTCTAGGGGTATTAGTAGTCAACCTGGTGATTGGTGAGCATTTATTGGCTCAAGTCTTAAAAGCAGAGGGCTTCAGGTGGCTTATAATATCCTTAAAGGGTAACTCCATCCATTCATGAGATTAGCACTCGTCACCGTCGGCTGGTTCAGACTGTGTAGTCACTATGATTTGTATGCAATATGATAAAAAAAAAACATGGCTGGTTTCTCTCCAAAATAACAGTGCTGCTTCTATATCGCAGCTAGGCCACATCCGAGTTGCAATACCAGACACAACCAGTGGACAGGGGTAGCGCTGTTTCCTGGAAATAAAACAGTCATATTTAGCTGCTTATAATACATAATCTGTAGCGGACGAGAATCATTTCCAAGGAGGGGGGCTCGGGCATTTGTATGTGATGATGGTGGTATTTGCAAAATAATGAGTAAGGTCGGGCTAATAAAGGGCAATAGAATAATGTTCCTTTAAAGGGGTTTTCTAAAATTGTAGTTTGAGATTAAAAAAAATATAAATACCCTAACACTGCGAAAATGAAAGATGGAACGTGATTCTTTGCTTTGGAAAACGTAATGTTGTATTCTAGGTTTTTTTTTTGGGTGCCATAGGCGCGAGAGTGCGCTCCGGCTCAGCCAATCACATTTAAGATAGGAGAAAAAGATGGAATTCTACGTCCTCTGCAATCTGATTGCTATGTATCTGTATCGATGGATAGGGGAAATCTTGGGTGATATCACCCATAAACTTGTTATTTACTGTTCTGGTTCCCGCTATATATATAATATATCCGGATGTATTACATGTGACGCAGGCGTCATGTTTTTTTTTTTTCTTTGGCTTTTGTTATTTCTATGTGTTTACTGGCATGTATGTTAATCATGTTAGCACTATGTATGTACAAATATATTATTATTATTATTAATATTATTATTGTTTTTTTTCACTTTTGTGTAACATCTGCAGGTTCAATTATCGTTGTGGTACTAAGTTTTACAGCGCTCACGATATTACAGATGTGAGAGGAATTGCATGTTTTAATGTATGTTCTAATTATCAGAATAAGGTACTTTATTACCATTCTTTTCTATTATGAGGTTCTTGCGTTTTGATACTTTAATAAATATGTGATTTAAAAGAAAAAAATTGGCTTTTGTTGTTCTTAAGAGGTCTTGTCACTTGTGATTACTATGTCACATTTTATTATTTTTTTATAGGGTATAATTAATGCTGCTGTTTTCCTCAATCCAACAATGTTTTTCTATTGTTCCTGAGACTCTCCGTTCCTGAGATAGTGTTTCCCCAAAAATAAGACACTGTCTTACATTACTTTTTGCCGTGAAAAATGCGCTAGTGCTTATTTTGCGGTAGGGTTTATTTTTGGGGGAACATGGGTTGGTTGTAAAAGACAGACACCACCCCAGGAGAATCATACTTACCAGACCCTGGACATCTGCATCGCTCCCAGGTCCTCCTGCAATCCACAGCGAGCGCTACAAGCAGGTCCTTGTGTGCTCCACAGTGGTCCCCTCCCCTGCTTCTGGCCGGCACAATTACACACATATCAGATCGCACAAACATCACAAACACACACAAATATTCGGTGATGCCGTATTGCTTCCGGTCAGCAGCGCTGTGGAAAGTGAGGACCTGTGGTGGAACACATGGAGGAACTGCCATGGAACGTATCAATGTGCTCCACTGCAGGTCCTTGATGCATTCGACTCAGGTCCTCGATAGGTTCTATCACAGGTCCTTGCGTTCCACTGCTATCAGGTCCCTGAAGCAGTATGGTATCACCGAATGTGTGTGTGTTACTCCACAGGTCCTCATGTTCTACTGCATCTCAGGTCCCTAGAGCAGTACGGTATCACCGGATGTGTGTCTTGTGTTACACTGCAGGTCCTCATGTTCCACTGCATCTCAGGTCCCTAGAGCAGTACGGTATCACCGGATGTGTGTGTGTGTGTGTTACACCACAGGTCCTTGTATTCCACTACATTTCAGGTTCCCGGAGCAGTACGGTATCACCAGATGTGTGTGTTACACCGCAGGTCCTCGCGTTCCACTGCATCTAAGGTCCCCGGAGCAGTACGGTATCACCGGATGTGTGTGTGTGTTATACCGCAGGTCCTCGCGTTCCACTGCATCTCAGGTCCCCGGAGCAGTACAGTATCACCGGATGTGTGTGTGTGTTATACCGCAGGTCCTCGCGTTCCACTGCATCTCAGGTCCCTGGAGCAGTACGGTATCACCAGATGTGTGTGTGTATTGCTGGAGTACGGTACTCATCACATTTTGGGACATGGTCTAACAGACCCTACTGACCTATAAGGATGAGTTCACACGTTCTGTATGTGGTGCGGATTTTACATGCAGATTTTACACAAGCAACATTTTCTAGTACCAGCAATGTGGAAGAGTTTAAGATTAACTTCATTCACATGCTGTTTCTTCTTTTGCATGTAGAATCCATGCAGAAATTGGCTTCTGTTGCTTTATAAAAAAAAAAAAATCTCACCATGTCAATTTCCGTTATGCAAAAGCACATTTTTGGTGCAGATTTTACACAAGTAGTATTTTCTAGTGCCAGCAATGAGTTTAAGATTCATCTCATCCATATGCTGTTTCCTCTTTTGCAGAAATTGGTTTCTGTTGCTTTAAAAAAAAAAAATCTGCACTGTGTCAATTTCTGTTTTGCAAAAGCACTTTTTTGATGCAGATTTTACCCATTTATGTCAAAGAGGTCCCTAAATTCAGAGCTTAAACCTGGCTTTGAAAAGGCACATAAAACCACAGGAATAAGTGCTGAAAATTAAGTGTGGATTTTAGATGCAGAAACGCTGCAGATTTCGATTTAGGTTACTCACATCATTAAAAGCTATCATGAAAAAGAGGATAACTTGAGGATCAGAATACAACAAAATTATAATGAATAATGATGCACAACATCTCAGAATCCTCACTCATTAGTCATGAAGCCTCTCCTTTGAACGATATAATTTACCACAAAAAGAACTGGAGATTTTAATTGGCTGAAGTAAAAATATATATATTTTATTAATCAATCATAGTACAAAATATAAAGAAAAATGTAAAGACAAGAAACACCACACAATTAAAAACAAGGTGCATTGATGTTCACAAGGGAAGAGAGGGAAAGGAAAAATTCCACCCTATCCTAATCCCACAAGAGGCAGACACACCAGTGTATATTAAAGGGTGTAACAGGGGAGTACAAGATATAACCATATAATTATGATGATAACCAAGGGGTAATAAATAATATATAAAGGGACAGGGTTATTGCATATGCCAATGTATTTAGTTTACTATATTGCCCTATGTCCCAGCCATAATTAGACAGAAAAAATCATTACCCGGAAAGGGATGGTAAAAAGTTCTCACCCATGATGCAGTAGCCCCACCGATGTGCCTCTA
This sequence comes from Anomaloglossus baeobatrachus, assembly GCF_048569485.1. NCBI lineage: Eukaryota > Metazoa > Chordata > Amphibia > Anura > Aromobatidae > Anomaloglossus > Anomaloglossus baeobatrachus. Next base: position 42,764,064 of record NC_134355.1, on the reverse strand, counting down.
TCTGCCTAGAACCTCCGACGCGCGTTTCTCGATGTTACATTTACCGCTTCGTCCGGGAGAATAATCTGAGTTGAAGTTGCAGGACCTTAAATCCCTGGTCACATGACCTATCAGGTCTCAACAGCCAATCCGTGCCTGTCATCTGCGCATGCGCGCCACATGTACCATGCCCGAAAACGCCCACGTCAGTATCATGGAGACACACACAGGGAGCGCGCACAGCGCCACAGGTCACTATGGATACCGCGCGCACACCCACATCTCCATATAGATACCGACGCAGGTATCTTTTTACTTCAGCCAATGAAAATCTCCAGTTCTTTTTGTGGTAAATTAACTTGAGGATCAGCTGTGTGCGTACAACTCCTGGGACCCTCTCTGCTCATGAGAACAGTGCTACGAAATACTTAATCGGAACTGAGCTGTGACCGCATATGTGCTCCAAAACGTCACTCATTTCATATGGGTTTACCAGAAAGAGCGGAGAACGGTGCTTGGTTATCTATGGCCGTCTCATAACAATTGAACAGGGGGTTATCTCGCAGCGATTTTTGATGTTTTTTCTCACTCAAAAGTATTCAAAAAAGCATTGAAAACTAAGTTTTTGGCGTGTTTTTTTCACAAGTTTTGTATATCGGTTGTTTTTATCCTGTTCTATTTAGTAGTAGAATTTGAAGCCCTTTTAAAGCAGAAAGGTCAAGATTTCACATTCTGTTTCTTTTTCTGTGCTAAAAAGAAGACATAAAAAAACATCGGATAGCCATGTTCTCCCAATGAAGTTAATAGGAAGCTTATTTTGGCCTCTTTCATACATTTGTGAAAATCACGCACGCATCAAAGGTGCGTATTGCCTTCGGTGTGCCGTGTTTATGGCACACGTGTGTTCTCCGTGTGCTATCCGTGATAATGTGAAGCCCCACAGGTGTTGTGTCGGTGCATTACCTTCAGGGACTCCACTCAGCTGGATCTGGTCACAGGTAGGAGATCTTCTTCTTGTCGTGACGCCACTCTCAGTATTGCGGTCAGTGGGGACCGCCACTGCAGATTAAGGGACGCCTGGGGCTGATGATATGTGCAGTTAGTTGGAATAGCCTCCTGAGAGTGAGGCAAGCCCCAGGGCCCTGTGTAGGTGCGTAGTACCACAAGGCGCAGAATGACTCAACACAGGCAGGATGTCTTTCAGGGTTTTTACTCACAGTTGATAGGGTGAGTAACCCGGGCGTAGCTGGGATGAACCAGGCGGGAACCAGGTGTCCTTCAGGCTGACTTGTGAGGGTGACTACTAACTCGCCTTCCTTAGCCCTTGGTGGTTTGGGGTGACCCCGACTTTGAGTCCCTATGGGGGTCACCCAGGGAAGTTGCTGAAGCCTCACTCCCCTTCGTTTGCCGTGTGCTTGTTGCCTGGGCCAGATCACTCCAGCTTCTTGCCTCCTGTGAGCTATGGGCCCTAACTGTGGCTACGTGGCTGCGGCTTTTGTGGTGTTGTGGCGTGGGCTTTGAGAGCCCCACACCGGCAGGTTTAGCAGAAGAAAGCTGGATCTATCTCCGCTTCGGGATCTGCCGCCCGTTTGGGCCTGGTACTCCCTAGCAGTCTCCTTACTTCCCACTCAGTGCTCTCTCTTTAGCTGGAGATGGGTTTCGGGTAGCCCTCCTAGTTGACCGTTCTCCCCCGTCGGTAGCCACTGCGCGGACGCTGTCAGACTCCAGCAGCCCAGGGGAAGGGGTCAGCTCCTCTCGGAGCTCCCTGGACTCTGCTCTGAACCGGCTCACTGCTCCTCCTCTCCTGTTCTTGCCTACGCCACCTAGCAACCAGATTCTCTTACCACACCCCTTGAGAGGAGATGGAGGCTTTTGGCCCCCTCCACTATTCCAGTGAAGGTCAAGGCTTTTCCCCCTCCTGGGATCCCCAGGGGTCCTCTCATGGGTACATGTGTGAGACCTGATCAATATGCGCCTGTGTTCCACACCCCGGTCAGCCTTCTGGATTACCTGTATTGTACTGTCCCCAGCATGGGTGCAGTACTCAGTGGTGCCTGACCAGGTCAGGGGCGCCACATTCCCCCTTAGTTATCACCAGCACGTCCTCGGGCTGCAAGACAACATTTTTAAAATGCATAAAACATTAAAACATGGTAAAACATTTTAAGACCACCAGGTACCATACATCACCACCCTCCACCCACAAGTCCGTTAACCCACCCAAAACCCTCTCACGTTGGCCGCGGCTTCAGCCACTTCTGGCAGGATGTAGAGGCGGCTTACATGGGCTGGTGGTTTCAGGGTATACCTGGCCTGGTGGATCCGCGCCTTCAGCCTCTTCTGGCAGGATGCAGAGGCGGCCTCCACAGTTGGTGCTGACCAGGTACCCTCTTTGTGGTGGAGAGCCAGGCCCCATAAACAGGCATGCTCTCTGGTTGCAGGTAAGCCAAGGCCCTATATACGGACGGGCCCCCTGGTTGCAGACGAGCCAAGCCCCTAAACAGGCTGACTCTGGTGGTGGTGGTGCCCTCTGGTGTAACTATTTACACTGCGAGAGTTTGTGGCTATAGCCAGTTCATAGCCTTAAGGTTTATGGTTTTCTCACAATAGTTTATGTGGGCACATACTTGAACTTTAAAACGTTGCAAAACAAACTTTCCAAACTGGTCAAAACTTGCTGTACTTTACTTGAACTTATGCAGACTCCTCTTCACCAGGGCTTGGGCCTGTAGGGCTGCGGCACCTGTTGGTTTCTTGACCTTTTTCTTCATCTGTGGTTATCTCTTCATTAGGTCTTTGGTCTTTTCTTTCTTTATTACTGTCTTTCCTTTCTTCTTTGGGACATGGCACTACATCTAGGGCATACCAGCCTCTTTCTCCTTGATGCAGGGTAAACTGTACGGAGTCTCCCATTTTTAAGTTTCTGCCAGGGTGGCCTCTGGGCAGATGAGCTCTCACATCTCTTCTATTGACGAAGATACCTTCTTTGATACCAGGTGCAACAATGAACCCGTATCCTGACTTTAGGCTGAAGTCCTCCACTACTCCTCTGCAAAGGGGTCCTCTGGCCTGGGCTTTGGCTCTTCTCAGGAACCTTTTCTCCTGTAGATCTCTGGCCGTGACTTCTCTTTGCTCTGGGGATGGCGGTGCAGGGGAAAACTGAGTTCTGCTGCGGCGCTGTATCTTGCGGGTTGGATTCTGCGAAGTGCAGCTTACAAGCTCCCAGGTGAGGCTTTGGGGCAGGTCTTCTTCGTCAGCAGGAGGTGTCAGGTCTTCCTCGTCCCAGCGGGAATATGGCAGCATCTCCGGCTCTGGGACTAGCACTGCTGCTGGCTCCGGGGGCAACTCCTCAGCTTCTTGCCCTCCTCTCCCCCTTAGTTCTTCGCTGCACTCTGGTCGTGGCAGCGCCGGGGATGAGTGTTCCTCAGCTGGCCCAGGCGGTGGACTCTTCAGCGTGGTTGCTGCAGGGGTTGCCTTAGGGGTGTGCGGAGGGAGCATGTATCGGTCCACCATCTCCTGTGGGAACTTGGCCTCCAGGTCAGCCTTCAGCTGCCAGTATGCGGAGTCTTCACCTATCAGGGATTTCCTAGTAGGGACTTCCTTAGGCTGGGGAGCGGTGTCTGCTCTGGCCTTGCAGGCCGGGGTAAATGGTGATGCAATCTCTTGGCGGGCCGCACCCTGTATGGCGGCGGCCTGGTCTTGGCGGGCCGCGCCCGGCATGGCGGCGGCCTGGTCTTGGCGGGCCGCGCCCTGTATGGCGGCGGCCTGGTCTTGGCGGGCCGCGCCCTGTATGGCGGCTGCCTGGATCGGCGTCGCAGCTGCGATGGGATCTGTGCAGGCTGGGCTGGGCGTCGCTGCAGGGACCGGGTCTTGGTGGGCCGAGCAGGGCATCGCTGCGGCGGCCGGGGCTTGGCGGGCCGAGCAGGGCATCGCTGCGGCGGCCGGGGCTTGGCGGGCCGAGCAGGGCATCGCTGCGGCGGCCGGGGCTTGGCGGGCCGAGCAGGGCATCGCTGCGGCGGCCGGGGCTTGGCGGGCCGAGCAGGGCATCGCTGCGGCGGCCTGGGCTTGGCGGGCCGCACCTGGCGCCTCTTCTGGGACCGCGGTCGTAGCAGCAGGGGTTGGAGCACTTGCGCTGGCCGGGGCAACTCTGGACTCACCCATCAGTGGCACCATCGGGATCTGAGTCGTCGCCGCTCGATCTGGCAGGCGTCGCGCGGCTCCCTCCTCGTAGGTCCGAACCGCCGCAGCCATCTCCAGAAGCTCCGTGCGTCCCTCACTGAGCTGTCGCATAATCCTGGCCTCCAGCTGATCGCAGAAGATAGCAAGCTCCCGGCACCACCAGGCAGCAGAGCCTGGTTCTGGGTATCCACGTCCGGACTCCATTTCTTCTCTCTGCAGCAGCAGGCTTGTGGCTCTCTTTCCTTCCCGCCGTCTCTGGACGCTTCCGCTCTCTTCACAAGCGAGGTCAGAACTCTGCAGGGGATCTCTGGGTAGCCACACCTCTTCGTGGGCGGTAACTTCTCCCAGCGCGGGCTGCTGTTGTTTTTCAGCGCGCTTTTCATGGTGGCAATATGGCGGCGCTTCCAATTTTTCAAGCGGACCGCCCAGGCACATGGTCACCTGTCTCAACAGGTCTAGTCCTTATCCTGTTCGTGACGCCAGATGTGAAGCCCCACAGGTGTTGTGTCGGTGCATTACCTTCAGGGACTCCACTCAGCTGGATCTGGTCACAGGTAGGAGATCTTCTTCTTGTCGTGACGCCACTCTCAGTATTGCGGTCAGTGGGGACCGCCACTGCAGGTTGAGGGTCGCCTGGGGCTGATGGTATGTGCAGTTAGTTGGGATAGCCTCCTGAGAGTGAGGCAAGCCCCAGGGCCCTGTGTAGGTGCGTAGTACCACAAGGCGCAGAATGACTCAACACAGGCAGGATGTCTTTCAGGGTTTTTACTCACAGTTGATAGGGTGAGTAACCCGGGCATAGCTGGGATGAACCAGGCGGGAACCAGGTGTCCTTCAGGCTGACTTGTGAGGGTGACTACTAACTCGCCTTCCTTAGCCCTTGGTGGTTTGGGGTGACCCCGACTTTGAGTCCCTATGGGGGTCACCCAGGGAAGTTGCTGAAGCCTCACTCCCCTTCGTTTGCCGTGTGCTTGTTGCCTGGGCCAGATCACTCCAGCTTCTTGCCTCCTGTGAGCTATGGGCCCTAACTGTGGCTACGTGGCTGCGGCTTTTGTGGTGTTGTGGCGTGGGCTTTGAGAGCCCCACACCGGCAGGTTTAGCAGAAGAAAGCTGGATCTATCTCCACTTCGGGATCTGCCGCCCGTTTGGGCCTGGTACTCCCTAGCAGTCTCCTTACTTCCCACTCTGTGCTCTCTCTTTAGCTGGAGATGGGTTTCGGGTAGCCCTCCTAGTTGACCGTTCTCCCCCGTCGGTAGCCACTGCGCGGACGCTGTCAGACTCCAGCAGCCCAGGGGAAGGGGTCAGCTCCTCTCGGAGCTCCCTGGACTCTGCTCTGAACCGGCTCACTGCTCCTCCTCTCCTGTTCTTGCCTACGCCACCTAGCAACCAGATTCTCTTACCACACCCCTTGAGAGGAGATGGAGGCTTTTGGCCCCCTCCACTATTCCAGTGAAGGTCAAGGCTTTTCCCCCTCCTGGGATCCCCAGGGGTCCTCTCATGGGTACATGTGTGAGACCTGATCACTATGCGCCTGTGTTCCACACCCCGGTCAGCCTTCTGGATTACCTGTATTGTACTGTCCCCAGCATGGGTGCAGTACTCAGTGGTGCCTGACCAGGTCAGGGGCGCCACAATAACACATAGAGAACAGAAACTTTCTGCTCACCTGTCCCTGGCGTTGCTGTCCGTGGTTCTGATCTACGGTCTCCGTCCCTGTCCACTCCCCGCTGCTGCTGCTGCTTCCGGCCCGCAGTGGAGTGAATATGTGATGAGCATAATGAGCTGGGGTCGGAAGCAAGTGCCAGTAGCGGCAGAGACAGCAGCGCTGGAGAGGGTGAGTATAGAAATTCCTTTTAATTCACAGACACGTGTGTTTTCTCCGGTGCGTGTCACACGGATCACATCCTTGGGATAGGATTCACCAGGTACTATACATTCTGAATATTAACCTGGATCTGCCAGAATTCGATAGATCTAATAAATCCTGGCATATAGTGGTACATAGTGAATTATTAAATCGTATTCTGGGCAAATCTCAGAGATGTATTCTCAGAATATTGCCATATACAGTAGCCACATATTTGCCAACATTTCCAGGAGGCTCCCGGAAAAGAAGGAAAACCTCCAGAACTCCGAGAGGAGCTGGCAAATTTCCTGGATGTGACAGAAAGCTCCCTCAATGTAGCTACATCATCGCCTAGACTCACATAAAGGGCTCGTGCACATGACCGATTATCTCGTCTGATTGCTATCTATGGTTTTTCACAGATAGCACATGATATTCTACGGTACTGTACACGTATGAAGAGAAAATCAGTAACATGTCCGATTTTGAGCTAAGTGTCCAAAAATCGGCAATGCAATACTATGGATCCATGAAGGAAATCGAACTGCACTCTGGTGACATCTGAGTGCAGTGTAAATTTCACAGACTGATATAATGGAGAAGGTGGAGAATTTTTTTTTTTATTTACTCTCCACCACTGAGAAAAACAGATACCACTCTAATCAAACGTTGATCAAACTCTGAGCAGAGTCTGATAAAAATAATGAATTTGGTTTTTCTCAGATGAAGAGAAAACAGTCATGCCAGGAGCATACATAGAATAGAAATCATGGGGCTCCATAGCAAAAATTCTAATTGCCCCCCCCCCCCCCCCCCCAACAAAACAAAAAAAAAATATTTAGCAGGGTCACAGAAGTGCATTTCTTGCAGCTTTGCAGCTCTTAAAAGTACTGTTCCTCCTATTGAAGTCCCTCTATTGCCCTTTTATTGCAGCCATGAAGTATAATGCCCTCAAAAGTGTCCCACAAACACTGTATGATCCCCCACAGTAAATTCTTCCACAGTACCCTCCACACGCACAGTATTATGACCCTACTGTCCTCACCCTCACCTATCCTGGCAGAGTATGATGACCCCAACACATTATGATCCCCCACACAGCCCTCCATGCAATATAATTGGCCTACATTCAGTATAATGGAACCCACATCTCTCCACACTGTATAATGACCTTCACTAGCCCTCCAAACAATATAATGGACCCCACACAAACCTTCACACTGTAGAATTGCTTGCATACAGTATAATGACCCTCAAATAACCCCCCATAAAGTATAAATGCTCCTTATAGCCCTTCACATATTATAAAGGCCTCCACATAGCCCTCCATATAGTATAATACACCCCCATAGTCCCCTTTATAGTAAAGTGGGCCCCACATTGTCCTCCATATTGTAAAATGCATACCCATAGTCCTTCATAGAGCATAATGTTCTCCACATTGCCTTACATATAGTATAATACATCCCCCATAGTCCTCTAAATAATATAATAGGCCCCAAATAGTCCTCTATATATGGTAGTATAATACACCCCATAGACCTCCGTATAGTAAAATATACCCACTATAGTGATCCATATAGTAAAATGTACTCCCCATAGTCTTCCATATAGTATAATGCACTCTCCATACTCCTCCATATTGTATAATGCACCCCACATGGTCCTCCATATAGTATATGTGCCGCCCTGGCAAAACCAGGGTGTCACAGAGGTCTGCATCCATCTTTTTGGTGCAGATCTCACTCTCCCTTGGGGAGTTTCCCACACCAATACACTCCGGCCAATCAGGCCCCACTCGCCCCCTCCTCAGGAAAACGGGAGGGGGAGAGAGGAGCTTGGAGAGAGCAGAGTTTAGTTTTCAGTCAGTCTGCAGGAGGAGAGAAGTCTGGAAGCTGCTCTGGTGGGAGCTAAGGAGAAGTGGTAGGGAGGGCCTCAGGAATAGGCCAGCCACTTGTGGGACCCAAAGTGGACCGGGAGAGGGTAGTGGCCCCCCCGGTGCCGACTGTCGGGACCCAGTCCGGACCTGTGCACGGAGCAGACACAGACACAGACCTCAGGCAGGAGAACAACACCTGAATTACACACACGGGTGTGGGACCCGTCCTCACAGCATCCGTGGGCACCAGTTACCAGCAACTTGGTTAATTCCTGGACTCGTGTCAGTTATTGCTTTATACTGTGAGTACTCCAGCACCACCCGGTCCAAGCCGTGGACTGCACCTGTCACTCCCCAATCCACAACTCCCAATTGGGCCCCGGGACTATACCTCCCCTACCCGTGGAGGGGATTCCACCTTGCTGCCCCACACCACCAGTCCCGGGCACGGTCCCCAGAGGCATTGGAGGTGCCACCATCTCATCACCGCAACCCACGGGTGGCGTCACGGACAATTCCCCTGTACATAATCCCCTTTTTGCTGTGGAGCATGGGATCACAGACCGGGTCACGCCACCGTACACCTACAAAAGTGAGCCCTTGGCCCGGATCTGAGTACCCCTTATCTCTGGGTGACACATATAATCCACTCCATAGTCCTCCATATAGTATAATGGGCTCCACATTGCCTTACATACGGTGTAATGCACTCCACAGTCCTCCATATAGTATAAGTCACCCCCCCATAGTCCTCCATATAGTATAATTCACCCCCCATAGTCCTCCATATAGTATAGTGCACTCCATAGTCCTCTATATTGTCACGCTCCCGGTGTCCCAGCAGCCCTCCTTACCCACTGAGCCGGTTCCTGCATCACACCACCGCTCCATACCCACTGATCCAGTCGTACCTGCATTGCACCACCGCTCTGTACCCACTGATCCAGTCGCACCTGCATCGCACCACCGCTCCGTACCCACTGATCCGGCCTCACCGTCATTGCACTGCTCCTTACCCACTGATCCACTCCACGTGTCCACCGGTCATGGCTGCCGCTCCCGCTCGTGCTCTCCTGTGTCCTGCTCCTGGTCTCATGAGTCTGACTCTGAGTATTAGCCTCAGGCCTCTGTATAGGACCAGGCCGCGCCCACTCTCCTGGTTTTATGGACCCAGCACACCTGAAGCAGGATGTGACATACGGCTGTGCTGGATATATAAGACTGGCCCTTCCATAGGGGCGTTGCCTGATCAACGTGTCTGGAAGCTTTGTCTTTTGAGCTAGGTGCTCAGGCCCCCTGGTGCCGTGTCCTGTAGACTTCTTGTCTTTGCTCCCTGGTACCTGTGCCTGTTTCCTTACCGTCCTGAAGAACTCTGTGACTCTGCTGACCTGGTTATACCTGTCCCTGCCACGCCAGTGCTCCGGCTGCCGTGTACCCTGCCCCCCGGTGGGATACTCGGTCCAGTGGATCCACCTCCTGGGCCCATCCGTCCTCCCGGTCCTGACAGTTTGATCAGGCCATGGATCCCGCTGGAGCACAAACATCTGAGCTGGCCGAACTACGCCAGGAACTGGTGCAACAGCGTGACACCTTACACCGGATGCTGAAATTCCTGGCGTCCATGGACCACCGGTTATATACACTGCAGACCGCTGCCTCGTCTGAGTCCACGCAGCAACCAGTCTCCGGCTCCGAACCAGTTTCCGCCACGGCCTCGCAACTTCGCCTCGCTGCTCCGCCTCGCTATGCAGGGGATCCCAAGTCCTGCCGCGGCTTCTTGAACCAGTGCTCCCTGCATTTCAAGTTGCTTCCTCATTTGTTTGTCTCAGACCAGGCTAAAGTGGCATTCCTGATGTCACACTTGGAAGGCGAAGCTCTAGCCTGGATTAACCCCCTGTGGGAGAATGAGGATCCAATGACCACTAACATCCGGGAATTCTTGCACGCTTTCCGAAGTACATTCGATGAACCCGGACGTACCACCACAGTGACCTCTTCGCTCCTCCGGCTACGCCAAGGGACCCTGACCGTCGGCCAATACGCCATCCAGTTCCGCACGCTCGCCTCTGAGCTGGGCTGGAACAATGAGGCCTTGACGGCGGCCTTTTGGGAAGGACTCTCTGGCCGCGTCAAAGACGAGCTTGCTGGCCGTGACGTTCCACGCACCTTGGACGCTTTAATATCCTTAGCCACCCGGATTGACCTCCGTTTCCAGGAGCGAACCAAAGAGGTATTCCGGGAGAAGCGACCACCCCGTCACGCCTTGTCCCCGCAGAGGCCTACCGCTCCTTTGCCCCTGCCTTCCTGTGACATGTTTCCGGAACCCATGCAAATTGACCGACTGAACCAAGCCAAGCAACGCCGTGCAGAACGGCTCGCCCTGGGCCTGTGCTTCTATTGTGGAGACGGGTCACACATGCTTCGGACATGCCCTGAGAAACCTGGTAGACCCCAGGCCCAAGGGATGGTGGGAACCGCTACCCTTGGCACCGGAATCCCCTCCGTTCCACTTACACAGACTGTCCAGGTGACGACGAAGAAGACCAGGTTCACAGCAGAGGCCCACATCGATTCTGGGGCAGCGGCTAATTTCATACACCAGTCTGCAGTGGACCGATACCAGATACCTGTGATCCCGCTTGCCAAGCCCCTCTGGTTCGCCTCCGTGGACGGCAAACTGCTATACGAACCTGTCCGATATACCACTGAACCAGTGAGACTCCAGGTTGGCCCTTTGCATACTGAGACCATCACCTTCTATGTGATCCCGAGGATGGCTCCTGAGCTCCTGTTGGGCCTACCCTGGCTTCAACTCCATGACCCTGCCATTAGTTGGCACTCTGGCGCTATTACTCGCTGGGGGTCCTTGTGTCATGACCACTGCCTACAGCCCGTTCCTCGGCCCCTGTCACCTGAGCCTGCTATGCCGCAGGAAGAAGAAGAGGCGACGACTCAGTCCAGCGGTGTACCACAGCTCCTGGCACTTGTGCCTGTGGTGCCACCGGACCCAGAAGCAGAGTCGACGCAGTCCAGCGTCGTTCCACCATCCCTGGCACTTGAGACTTTGGTGCCCCCTGCTACTGAGGATGACACACTATCCTGTACCCGGTCCGAGACGCCCGAACCGGTCGCCCACGACTCCAGTCCTGCTTCTGACTGTCTTCCCCTATCCGTTGCCGCTGACTTGGGTTCTCCGATACGGGACATAGTGGCCATGAAAACGGTCCGGGGTAGGCAGTCCTTCCTGGTCGATTGGGTGGATTGCGGTCCCGAGGCTCGGTCCTGGTTGTCCCGGAAGTACGTTGCTGCCCCTCTTCGGCGCGCCTACATGTCCCGGCCGCGGGGAGGGGGGCTTCAAGGGGGGGGTACTGTCACGCTCCCGGTGTCTCAGCAGCCCTCCTTACCCACTGAGCCGGTTCCTGCATCACACCACCGCTCCATACCCACTGATCCAGTCGTACCTGCATTGCACCACCGCTCTGTACCCACTGATCCAGTCGCACCTGCATCGCACCACCGCTCCGTACCCACTGATCCGGCCTCACCGTCATTGCACTGCTCCTTACCCACTGATCCACTCCACGTGTCCACCGGTCATGGCTGCCGCTCCCGCTCGTGCTCTCCTGTGTCCTGCTCCTGGTCTCATGAGTCTGACTCTGAGTATTAGCCTCAGGCCTCTGTATAGGACCAGGCCGCGCCCACTCTCCTGGTTTTATGGACCCAGCACACCTGAAGCAGGATGTGACATACGGCTGTGCTGGATATATAAGACTGGCCCTTCCATAGGGGCGTTGCCTGATCAATGTGTCTGGAAGCTTTGTCTTTTGAGCTAGGTGCTCAGGCCCCCTGGTGCCGTGTCCTGTAGACTTCTTGTCTTTGCTCCCTGGTACCTGTGCCTGTTTCCTTACCGTCCTGAAGAACTCTGTGACTCTGCTGACCTGGTTATACCTGTCCCTGCCACGCCAGTGCTCCGGCTGCCGTGTACCCTGCCCCCCGGTGGGATACTCGGTCCAGTGGATCCACCTCCTGGGCCCATCCGTCCTCCCAGTCCTGACATATATAGTATAATTCACCCCCATAGTCCTCCATATAATATCATGCACTCCATAGTCCTCCATATAGTATAATTCACCCCCCATAGTCCTTCATATAGTATAAGGCACTCCATAGTCCTCCATATAGTATAATTCAGCCCCCATAGTCCTCCATATAGTATAATGCACTCCATAGTCCTCCATATAGTATAATTCAGCCCCCATAGTCCTCCATATAGTATAAGGCACTCCATAGTCCTCCATATAGTATAATGCACTCCATAGTCCTCCATATAGTATAATGCACCCCATAGTCCTCCATATAGTATTATGGCTATTACTGTACTCACTGATTTTAAAATAAATAAATAATTAATACCCACCTATCCTTGTCCTCTGCTGCTCTGGCATCCGTGGCGAGCGTTCTTCAGCTCTGCACATCTCAGCGCAGCAGGCACTCTGTAGTGACATCAGCATGCCCACTGGGACATGACAGATGAAGCCTTGTAATGATGGAGGAAAGAGCGGAAGGCTCCCTCTGCCATCATTGCTTTCAACTGTATCAGCAACTAGGATACCGATACAGTTGATTGCGCAATGGTGGGTGAGGGGACCCCGATGCCGGCCACATGGTCTGCCACCATTGGTGGTACTCCACTGGGCCGTGTGCACCTATCCAAAGGGGACTAAAACGAGGAGTGGCCCGCTTAAAAAAGTTGATTATAATGCTTTAAAAAAAACCCCGTTGATGTCATCTACTGAACTCTCATGTTTTCTGGAGGAGAATTTCCAAAAGCTTTCATCATGCTCTTGGATCTTAGTGACAGTATATCTGTGTAGCAATGTAGTATGCAATAATCAGTGAGACAGCTCTGCAGTGACACCTGCTGGTCAGATGGTGATGAGACCGCAATCCTAGAGCCATCTGCTATTATTACACTGGTCTACATTTGAAAATAAAAAATTCTGTTGACCCAAGTATTTTTGCTGAAATGAAAGGTGCTGACACCAGATATGAAATAATAAAAAAATACAATATGTCACATTTTTTTCACAATTGAGAAAAGGTTGATTAAAAGTTTTAAAGTTGAATATTAGGGGCAAAAACAAATTCTGATGAAGCGATAGCAGATAGCACATGATATGATTGTTTCATGCAAAAAAAAAAAGAATCTATCATCTATCCAAGAGAGCAATAGATGTGTATATTATTGTTAGAGAGAAATGTTCTCTTTTTGGAAGCTCTGGAATAGTTATGATCAGGGTGTGTAAACACCAGCAGTGGTCGGCCATCATGTTTCTGTTCCATCCACCTTGATATCTATGTTTTATGGTCCCGATGTCTTAGTGAATGCGTTCTTGTTCTTCACTCGTAGCTCCAAGATTGGAGGGGAAGTCGTTCAGGACTCAGGATGTGACGCCCTGGCGCCGCCAGGTGGTCACAGAAAGTACACAACACCCCACATAACACCTTCCCACACAAGGTTCCATCAGCCACAAAATCCTAGCCACCCCTTAAGGTAGGAAGGACACATCAGTGGGCAGGACCAGGCAGATTGGGAGTGCCCACCTAGGGGTCTTGAGGATCCGGGGGCAGGAACAAGAGAGTACAGTCTAGTCTGAGTTTGAAGTTGGAGGTCAAGTGGAGAGGAGTGACAGTGACAGACTGTCAGAGGAAAGCTGAGCCTAATGGAGAGTAGACAGGGTAGTGGCCCTGGTCTACTGGCTAGGTGGCAAGCAGTGGACTGTGTCCAGAGGCAACGGGAATACGGTCGCGGGAGATCCAGAGTGGACCGGGACAGGGTTGGAGCCCGCCGGTACCGACAGCGGAGATCTGGTCCGGAAACCGTGCACAGGCAGGGTACCTGGACCCTAGTTATAACACGGTTGCAAGCCCCTTCTCTAATCCACCAGGTCTGGAGCAGGTTTCAAGCCTAGCTCCAGAAGTTTAGCCCAGATAGAGCGAAACGTCAGCCCACTGCGGGGGATAGGGTATCCGCAAACACCCACTGAAATCCCAAAGGGTCAGTTTTTGCGGGCACATCTCCCAACCAGAACACACCGGGAGTGGACTTCTCCCGTTTCAGATGGAGTCATCCAAAAGTGAGGAAAATTAGAGTGCCGGAGTAAGGGACAACGGTACACCAACCGGGTGTGGGACCCGAGTACACCCGGACGTGGCAGCCGGCCACTGACACCTTGGTTTACCAATGGACTTGTGTGCAATTCTTCCACAGTGAGTACACCAACACTCCCCGGTCCGGCCCAGCACGCCATCTCCGGCCCACATCACTCCCCGTGTTCTGGACACTGAGCCCCGGGACATCCATCCCTATCCATGGAGGGGTTAACATTCAGCTGCTATCCCATCTCCCCTGGGTGCTCCCCAACAGCAGCGGTGGTACCATATCTTACCACGCACCGTGGGTGGCATCACAAAGTATCTACAGCAATCCCCGTACAAATACGTCCCCTTTTTATTTGAGTGTCCGCGCGACCCCCAGGTCCGGAAATCCCTCGCGCCCCTGCGGATCCGGATGCGAGCAGTCCTACTTCTGGCATGGGGGCGGCACAAGGAGGCTATGAAGGAAACTCAGCTTGACACTTATGTTTTCTTCCCATCTTTGAAAAGTAATTAATCAACATATTTTGAACTAAAAGGTTCTAATTTTTGGGCCTAAGTTTCCCAAGAAAGTCTATAAAACATCCGAGCGTCCTTTTCTATGGCTTTCATGGTATTAAGGAATTTTCTGTCTTTGATTAGAAGCCTAATTTGCGGGCCATCAAATATGGCAGCTTTCAAATTCTCGTGTGAAAGAGCAGGAAATTTGGTACAGATGTACTTGAAGCACTCATCATCTCCATCCAATTCCTAAGGAACCATTTCATGAGTCTCGCTTTGATATGCAGAGGGGGAGTAACACTTTCTGAGGATTAACAAGTGGTTCATTCTTGATATTATTGTCAACAGTCATAAATTTCCCTCTGGTAGGTCATTGTTTCCTTCCCTAATGTTCTGTTTTGCTCAGCTATCTCAAAGGCACTGGAAGCAAGAAAATCTTGAGTATCCGCTTTGTTGTCCTAGAAGAATTGATACAACCATGAAATCGCCAATAGTGACTGTAAAAGTCCACAGCCATGTGCTTATCTTGGCTGCGTATCAAAATAAGATGAACTGCATGCGTTTTTTTTTAAAATTTAATGAAATAATTGCTGTCCCCCCAAATTTTGATACCAAGCTATGAAAACCTGGGAGCTGCTATTCACAAGCTGGGGAGACCGATGCAAATTGGCCCCCCCGAGATAAAAAATTGCAGCCTGCAGCTGCCCAAGATTATTACATCCATTAGATGCGATAATCCAGGAACTTTACCCTGCTCATCCCAATTGCCCTGGTGCAGTGGCAATTGGGGTACTAACATTTCACAGCTGCCACTAGCCCTAGCTCAGAAATGGAAGGATTTCTGAGCTAGGGCTATTACTAATTGTATATGAAAAGAAATAAACACAAACACAGAAGAAAAAAAACCCTTTATTTTAAATAATATAATATTTCACCCCTTTATTAACCTCCAAAACACACAGGTCTGACATAATCCATACAAGGTCTCACAACGATTCCAGCTCTGCTACATCTGAAGTGACAGCGTGTGGGCATAGAATAGGACTGCCAAGTGTGAGCTTCAGGCAGAGAATGAGCCACAGCGATGAGTGATGATGTCACTCAGGTTATTTGTGGTCACAGCTGGACGTTCTCATGGATCTCCACCTGTAATCACAGGTAACCTGACCTCAGGTGAGGTCACTCAGTTCAGTGAGGTCAACTGAGGTCACGTTATCTGCGATCAGGTGGAGGACCGTGGGAACCTTCTGCTGTGACCACAAATAACCAGAATCATTTCCGGGCCCATACCTTGTTTTTCAACAATAAATAAATGCCAGGTATCTGTAAGTCCGCCCATCACTAGTAGCCACATAAAATCCAGAAATGATCATTATATTTGATTTTTTGGGAGAATGGTGCTCATGCATTCATAATCTTTTATATTTACTAGTGCGTGAGCAATAAGAATAGACGCTAGTTTATTGTGAAGCAGCACAAATTTCAAATTTCTCTTTGAACTGTCAATATAAAGCCTCCATTCTGCAGTTAGATCCCACTGACTCAATTCTTTGACGCAATTGTGGTGCCCCTGAGGCTTCAGGAGCCACAGGGTACTGCACCTCTCCAAGG
This sequence comes from Anomaloglossus baeobatrachus, assembly GCF_048569485.1. Taxonomy (NCBI): domain Eukaryota; kingdom Metazoa; phylum Chordata; class Amphibia; order Anura; family Aromobatidae; genus Anomaloglossus; species Anomaloglossus baeobatrachus. The sequence goes on along the minus strand of NC_134355.1, from coordinate 42,747,913 downwards.
TGCGGTACTCATCTCGGATATGGAGGAGATTGTCACCAGTAACCACTCATCCAACACATAACACAGGAGCTCTTCCACTGGGACCGGACTGGGAAGGGGCTGGGGTGGCCATCACGAGGTATGGGACTTCTTGCCCACTAATTCAGGAATCCGCGAGGTGGGGCTTTCATAGGGGAAGTGAGGAGCCATCTCACACACACAAGTCAATCAGTAGTTAGCTCCGGGCGCAGGAGCGTCTGGTCAAACTTGGGAACTAGCAAGAAAGGACACAGATAGTTCGGGGCCCATGGTCTGGAGCTGCGAGCTTGACCCGGGTTCTTAGAAAGGAAGGGGGATCCCAGGGTTCGCGGGGAGTGCGGTAGGCACCCGTGACCCGTTCCATGGCCCAGGACCTGGGGAGGAAGGAAACCATCGAAAGGTGACACACAGAAGGAAACACCGGCCTCGACCTCTGAAGTATCCGGGATCGGCTGAATATGCAGTATACAAGATCATCATCCATATGGAAATATTTCAGTAGATCTTTCTCTCGATTCCGATACATAAATGTGGTACCAGGAGCCAGCAGGTTCTTTTTCCTCTAACTCTGCTGACACCTCCTACCAGGTAATTCATTTCGGCTTGGTTGGCACATTCTGACATCAACCTCTGAGGCCATGAAATCTTTGTCTCCGTCTTTGGTAAAATTGGACTGACGGAATTCATCGTAGTTGGAAATTTCCAAAATAGTGTACATAGGTACAGAAACTTTGTGGCAGTGAGCACCGGCCTTAGAGCTGAAGGAGGATTTGGATATTGGATGGAAGATTTTGGCTTTGTTTTCATGCCTGTAATCTTTACCAGGCAGAAGTAGCGGTCATCTATATGGTTCTGAGGATCTCGCCGCACGATTGGAACTCAAAAGCTGAGACTTTTCCTCCTAACCATAGGCCACTGTCTCAGGTTTTGAACACATCTACCGAACAATTTATGTGGTGCCCAAGCTTTTTACTGGTCACCCAGTTTAAACCCGAAATATGCATGATAAGCTTTATGCACAAAGTCACATAAATTGGTCCTGTGAGTCTTGTAAAAGAGCCGTAAATGTAGTCGAATATATCAGGATCAACCTTGCACTGTCCAAGAACTGTTCGAGTGTTGGATGACATATTCAACAAAAAATTTAAATTTGTTGCGACTTGTAAGCCTCTTGAACAAATAAATGCTGCCATCGGTTTTCATGCTGCTAATATAGCCATAAAATTCTGCCGACCGCAGTTTTTAATTGCTTATTAAAGGAAATATGCCGGCAGGTTTTTGCTACCTCACCTCAGAGCACCCTAATGTAGAGACAAAGACCCTGATTCCATTGATGTGTCACTTAAGGCCCCGTCACACTAAGCAACATCGCTAGCAACATCGCTGCTAACGAACAACTTTTGTGACGTTGCTAGCGATGTCGCTGTGTGTGACATCCAGCAACAACCTGGCCCCTGCTGTGAGGTCGTTGGTTGTTGCTGAATGTCCTGGGCCATTTTTTAGTTGTTGCTGTCCTGCTGTGAAGCACAGATCGCTGTGTGTGACAGCGAGACAGCAACAACTAAATGTGCAGGCAGCAGGAGCCGGCTTCTGCGGAGGCTGGTATCCAATGTAAACATCGGGTAACCAAGAAGCCCTGTTCCTGGTTACCCGATATTTACCTTTGATACCAGCCTCCGCTGCTCTCACTGTCAGTGCCGGCTCCTGCTGTGTGCACATGTAGCTGCAGTACACATCGGGAAATTAACCCCATGTGTGCTGTAACTAGGAGAGCAAGGAACCAGTGCTAAGCATTGTGCGCTGCTCCCTGCTCTGTGCACATGTAGCTGCAGCATACATCCTGTAATTAACCTGATGTGTGCTGTAACTAGGAGAGCAGGGAGCCAGCGCTCAGTGTGCGCTGCTCCCTGCTCTCTGCACGTGTAGCTCCGTGCGGTGGTAACCAAGGTAAATATCGGGTTGGTTACCCGATATTTACCTTAGTTACCAAGCGCAGCATCTTCCACGCGGCGCTGGGGGCTTGTCACTGGTTGCTGGTGAGCTCACCAGCAACTCGTGTAGCGACGCTCCAGCTATCCCTGCCAGGTCAGGTTGCTGGTGGGATCGCTGGAGCGTCGCAGTGTGACATCTCACCAGCAACCTCCTAGCAACTTACCAGCGATCCCTATCGTTGTTGGGATCGCTGGTAAGTTGCTTAGTGTGACTGGACCTTTACTGAGCTGTTTGCTGTCATTTTGATAAAATCAATGTTTATTCTGCTGCAGATCTAGCAGTTATACAGAGCTCATGAATATACTGGACTACCTGCAGCATGCCAAGTAGTCCTGTAATGATAATCTACTGCTGATTAAACAGTGATTTACATTATGCTGCTCTCAGATTAGGTGGCAAAATCCTGGTGACAGATTACCTTTAACTATTCTTCCTATTAGTTATATCAATTTCATATTCATAATTTATTTTTGTGTATTCAGCATATCTAAATAATATAATTAAAATTATATATAATATTCTGTCTCTTCCTAGAAGCTATGAATCCCAAGCGCTCTAATTATCAGTCCCATAGATAACTGTATGCTTGTACTCACACTTCAAAGCATCCACAGATAGTTTTAAACTCGGCCAGAAACGATGACTAGTAGGAAGACAAAGAGAAACACTGTAGTTTTCTTCTAGAATCTTGTACAGTATTAAGTGCAAAGTAAAGGCAGGTGAAAAGGAATAATCTGTACATGGTGTACACATGTGTCTTCAGCAGTGATTCCTCTAGACTAATTTGAGGAAGAAGGGAGGAGCATCCTATACAGAAGCCGACTAAGGGAGGAACATAGGGACAAACTTCATACAGTCTAAATCTACCTAGTAACAATAAAGGAATTTCCTGATAGGAGGAAAAATATGCAATGCAAGAAATATATACAACAGGTTGTTCTCATTCATGGGACACAACATATAATGTTATGCTATTACTGTAAAAGTTCCTTAGTAAACAGAAATTTGCAGAAAAAAACGGATGTGACTAGAGGAAATGGATGTGATTTTTGGATTCAGAGCACCAAAATTCAGAAAGATGCAAGTAAATAAAATAGGGTACTAAATATTACATGCCAGGACCATCCAAATATGTGTCACCTTGACGTGGTGGGATTGTTTTTACGCTTTTGTGATCAAAATAATGTTAGCTAAGTACCCAATTTTATTTATTTGCACTATTACTGTTTATTTACTGTTTTAGGGTATTTGCTCATTTTTGCTTGTTTCTTGGGTGTTTGTGTTCTCTCTATGACGAATTTAGATCAGGTCCTAAAATTCTTCCCGCAAAGGCATGACCTCTATGGCCAGAAGACTTTCAGTAAAACGTCCCTTTGTCAGGCGCCACGAATCAGCAATTCAGAACTATAAAAGGCTGTGAGTAGTCATGATGAGGATGATGAGGATGATGATGAGTTGTCATTGTCACCTTAATTCCCCTTTGTCCTGAATTCGCCTAATTCCTTGACACATTAATGTGGTCCATGGTCAGTCTAGACTAGTCAAGTGGTCTTCATGTTTTCTCTTTCTGTTCCTCCTTAGAAGTTTTAGCGTTATTGTGTAATCTCTCACTTTTAATATAAAGTATGACCATTGTATCGCAGTGTCATTGTCAAGAATCTGGAAGAAGAGGGGTCACTTACTTCCTCCCACTCATAGGAAACAGATTTCCTTTTAGTGTACTGGAAGAGGCACCGAGACCAGCAAAAGTTTCAGTATCCTCTTGTTTGGGTCACCTCTAAAGGCCACTTTACACGCAGCGACATCACTAGCGATGTCGCTGCCGATCGCACCCGCCCCCGTTGTTTGTGCGGCACGGGTAAATCGCTGCCCGTGGCGCACAATATCATTAGTCCCCGTCACACGCACTTACCTGCCTAGCAACGTCGCTGTGGCTGGCGAACCGCTTCCTTTCTAAGGGGGCGGTTCGTGCGGCGTCACAGCGACGTCACACGGCAGGCGGCCAATAGAAGCGGAGGGGAGGAGAACAGCTGAAAGAAAGTGACGCCCATCTTGTTGTCGGCTGGACGCAGGTACGGTGTTGTTCCTCGTTCCTGGGGTGTCACACCTAGCGATGTGTGCTGCCTCAGGAACGACGAACAACCTGCGTCCAGAAAGAGCAACGATATTTGGGATGTGAACGACATGTCAACGATCAACGATATGGTGAGTATTTTTGATCGTTAACGGTCGCTCGTACGTGTCACACGCAACAACGTCGATAACGAGGCCGAATGTGCATCACAAATTTCGTGACCCCAACGACATCTCGTTAGCGATGTCGTTGTGTGTAAAGTGGCCTTTAGATATTTTTTCCATGTGATTATTCTGGGTAGAAAATCTGTACTTTATTTACCAGATTCCAAAAATATGTAAAAAAAAAATAAAAAATAAATAAAAAAAAATTACACAAAACATCTGCACAAAAACTGATCTATGAGCAGAATTTATGCTACAGATTTTCACTCCAGTTTTTACTTTGTGCAATGTGTAATCCGCATGCAATGAATGCAGATCTGACGGTGTATTTCTTTTTTTTGCATTTTGTATATGGCATGTGCAGACATACTATAGGTATACAGGGTGTTTTTTATCCCATATGTCTACAGCACGTGTGCAAAAATGAAACTTTTCAATATACATGATTAGGTCGCGAAAATTTAAAGAGATTGGTGCTTTTACAGGATAGAGGAAAACATTTATGATCAGGTGGAGTCTGATCACTAGAACCCCCATTGGACTCGAGAACGGGGGTCCTGTGTCGCCGGTGTAAATGCAGCAGTTCATGGGGTGACCTCTGCTCTTATAGACAGTGATCAGAGGGTTATACCTCTATTCACACTAGAGTCCCAGTGATAAAAGCATTAAACCCCTATGAGCCCCCTTTTTGGGGAGAAGGGAATAATGTTTATTACTTTTTTAATTCTGTATTTAATTTTAGGGGGTGCTCTTTTAAAGGGGTTTTCTGGTTTCAGAAACCCCTGTCTCCCCCGGCTGCAGTTTGTTTGGTAAAAAAAAATAAAACTAAACAAATCATGTGCTTTACACACCCTCCCCAGGTCCAGCATTGAGTATAATAATAATATTTATTCATATAGCGCTATTGATCCCACAGCACTTTACATACATTGGACACACTGTCCCCATTGGGGCTCACAATCTAAATTCCCTATCTGTATGTTTTTTGTAGTGTGGGAGGAAACCAGAGACGCAAAGGAAACCCACACAAACCCGGGGAGAACATACAAACTCCTTGCAGATGTTGTCCTTGGTGGGATTTGAACCCAGGACCCCAGCGCTGCAAGACTGCAGTGCTAACCACTGAGCCATCGTGCTGCCTGTATCCACCATTGTCTATATGGCCGAAGTCACACTTGCGAGTGACTCGTCTGTAAGCCGCGCCAGTCTTGCATCGTATCACTCGGCATGGCCTGCCGCTCTACGGACAGGAATGGGTCAGTTACATATATTTCTATGCATCTGACCCGCTCCTGTCCAGAGAGCAGCAGCCAATGCCGAGTGATACGATGCGAGATTCGCGCAAGTGTGAATCCTGCCTTATAATCTGAACTCTGATGTGCTCAAAGGCGCTGAGCTCAGTGATTGGCACAGTCCCGTCAGCGGGACATCAGCATTGCAATAAAGATAACCGACAACGGGGGTAAAGGCAGAGACTTAACGCTGGACCTGGGGAGGGTGAGTAAAGCACAATATGTTTGCTTGTTTGAAAAATGTTGAGGCGGAAACAGAGGTTTTCCAAAACTGGAACAATTGAGGCACTACTTATATGCATCATCCAGCAAGTACGCGCCCTATGATGTGATCTGGTTAAGTTGTAATGGAGCCCCTTACGGGGCCTTGGGGGTTACTCGTCGCCTGGCCGGTGAAGAGTCAGAGGGATGTCACGGGTGGACTTCCCAGTTTCGTGACCGCGAGGTGTCCACGGAAAAGGGGGGGATGGAGATGATTGTCGTGACGCCACCTGCGGTACACGGTCAGTTATTAGCCGCCACTGCTGATGCTGTCCTTTGGGGCTCATCGTAATAGCAGCAAAGATGGTCTCTGCTCCCCACAGGCGGAGCGGGCCCCAGGGAGGATAATGAGGGGAGTAGTAATGGCCGTCAGCGCCAAAGTTCGGGGCGGCGGCGCCGGCAATAACAAGCTGACACAGTCTCTGTAGTTCCAGGTGGTTTACTCACTGTTCTTTAGGTTGCCCGGAAGCTACCGGTCACCGCTGTGGTGGGCTCCAGCCAATCCCAGTTAAGTTAGAGGTAGCCACCAGTATTTTGGAAGTGTCCTTTCTAAGAGTTGCCCCTCCAGTGGTGATGAACCTGGGCTGAGCGTCCCACTCCAAGCTTTGTGATTGCCACCCCCTTATCTACCCTAGTCCAGCCCCCAGTGAAAAGGCACCTAAACTGTATATAAGGTATAAATGTGGACACACCGGTGATTAACCCCCTCCTTACCCGAGAAGAATACTGAGTACCCTGTGGCGACTGATGCCTCAGGGGTGCCACAGTAACAAGTTTTGTTATTCAATACTTTTATAAGTAGATTCACATTGACATGGATCTGAGGTCTGCCTGCTACATCCTATTAATTTGTATGCAGTAAAACTGGAGCAGACACAAAATAAATACGGCTCTCAGTCTGAACAACCATCGGGAGGATTCATTCATCCATTTTTGTAGCGTAAAAAAGTAGTAAATTATGGCACAATTCATGTTTACCTAATAATTTGTGACTTTGTTCACATCTTGCCACTTTTGAGATGGAAGTTGATCAACACGGTGGCTCAGTGGTTAGCACTGCAGTCTTGCATAGCTGGTGGTCCTGGGTTCAAATCCCACCAAGGACAATTCCTGTAAGGAGTTTGCGTGGGTTTCCTCCTGATTTTCTGCAAAACGTACATGGAACCGTGGCCTAAGAGGAATAATGACTGACCTCTCAGTTTTTTCTGATCTTGACACTAGCATCAGATGTGTATTAAAATCTTGTCTTCACTGGTCGGCCCAGAAAAGAAGAAAAAACATTAAAAATTCTATTATATTTTCATTTCTGCATTGGAATCCATGGCAGAAGATGGAGTAGCTTTTCATAGAAATGGATATCAGGGTGAAAAAATAAATAAAGAAAAATATTCCCTTTTTTGGGTTTGACTTCTTTGATATTAGTAAAAATTAATCTTTAGCTAGCCATTGTAATTATATCATTCCGCCACAAGATGGCGATCTTATCAAGTAAGAGTTTTCATAAGTTTGCATTTTGGTGTAATTTGGATTAAAAAAAATAGTATTCAATTTTTTTTAATTATAACTAAGAAATTAATAATTTGCAGTAATAAATAGATGTACAGAAAAAAATGGATGTCACACAATAACCCATAGGAAGATATCTACATGTGGCAGATTTGTTGCAGACCTTTCTGTGATTGGTAAATTTATCGGAATGGGATTGTTTCAGCGGATGAGATAACAAAAAAAAAGGATAAGGTGTTGAAATTGCCCAATGTCTGTAGTTTTGCCTATTGCCCACAGGTTTCCCTCTTTCCTAGCTTTCATATTCTTGCAGTGTCTGAAGGTTCATCTATATAGCAGTCATTTTAAAGTATAACCTCTAATATTATAATTAGAAATATATATATATATATATATATTTATTTTTTTTTTTTTTACCAAAATCCTGATAGCAATTTATGCAATTCTGCTGCTAAAACCAGGACTTTGGCCAGAAGGTAAGAATTTTGAAACATTGTAGTTCTCACTTTGGCCACTAGATGTCAGTACAGATGAACGCACAGGTGAAAGAGTCAAGTAAATCTTTACCTTGTCCTCATTCTAAGCCATCAATTAACCCCCTTCCTGCCACCAATTTTTATTTTACTCCTCCTCATTTTTAATGTGTATATTGACTTAACTGTATGGGACTTTTTTGGGTTTTTTTAATTTTTTTTGCTAGACAATTTGAAGTTTTAAATGACACAATTTACTTTTTACCATATAATTTGCTTGGGGGAAAAAAAACCCCTGAAAAAATAATTCCAAGTGTGGTGAAATAGTGAAAAAAAAACCATTCCACCACTGCTTTTTGGTGTTGATCTATCAAAACATAAAATTAAGTTAGAAAAACAACCCGCCAGAATTGCTGTTTTTGGTTGCCATACTTCTAAAAAATGTAATAAAAAGCTACTAAGTCCTAATATAGTATATCACAAAAGTGAGTACACCCCTCACATTTTTGTAAATATTTCATTATATCTTTTTATGGGACAACACTGAAGACCTGACCCTGTGATACAATGTACAGTGTCAGTGTGCAGCTTGTATAACAGGGTAAACTTGGTGTCCTCTAAATAATGTCTAAACCGCTGGCAACAAAAGTGAGTACACCCCCTAAGTGAAAATGGCCAATTTGTGCCCAATTAGCCATTTTCCCTCCCCGGTGTCATGTAACTCATTAGTGTTACAAGGCCTTAGGAGTGAATGGGGGGCAGGGGTGTTACATTTGGTGTTATCTCTCACACACTCTCTCATACTGGTCACTGGAAGTTCAGCATGGCATCTCATGGCAAAGAATTCTCTGAGCAGCTGAAAAAAGAATTGTTGCTCTACATAAAGATGCCCGAGGCTATAAGAAGATTGCCAGCACCCTGACACTGAGCTGCAGCACGGTGGCCAAGACCATACAGCGGTTTAACAAGACGGGCTCCAATCAGAACAGGCCTCACCATGATCGACCAGAGACGTTGAGTGCACGTGCTCAGCATCATATCCAAATGTCATCTTTTCAGAAAAGACATACAGTATGAGTGCTGCCAGCATTGTTGCAGAGGTTACAAGGGTGGGTGGCTGCCTGTCAGCGCAGATCATACACCGCATCCTGCATCACATTGATCTGCCTCTTCTAAAGACATGCACAAGAAAGCCGCAAACAGTTTGCTGAAGACAAGCAGAGTAAGGACATGGATTGCTGGAACTGTCCTGTGGTCTGATGAGACCAAGATAAACTTATTTGGTTCATGTAACGTCCTGGTGGTGGATTCATGGGACTGAGCACCGGACTCCCCCAGAGAGGCAACCCGGAGTGAACCCCTATACAGGGACTGTCCGACCACCCCTCCAGAGGACCTAGATGCACGGTAGCCGGAACACTAGAGGTACGGAGTACGGGTCCTTCAGAAGTCTGTATGGCAGATGACTATTAGTCCAACGGGAACCGTAGGCAGGACGGATGACTGGAACCGGGTACAGGTGCCGAGTAATCACAGCAGACGGGGTCCGGATCCAGCGGGATGTGCAGGCTGAAGTATCCAGGTGTAATCCAGGATCGGTGACGGGTACAGGCTGACGGAAGATGGCGGGATCCACAGCAGACAGTCACCGGAACACCTCATGGGAAACCGACAAGCTGGACACAGTCAGGACAGCAGACGGGCACTGCGGAAGAGACAGGGTTAATGTAGGTACAAAGCACAGAAGGACCTGAACACCTAGCTACAGGAACACGTTGAACAGGCACTGCCCACGTGGAAAAGGAAGTCTTAAATACCCTGTACCTGTAATCAGCATTATCCTGTTCCAGGGATGCTGGCCCTTTAAGAAGAGGTGAGAGAGCACGTCCGCACCCTAATGCGCATGCGCGAGGCCCGGGTGCCAGAGACCAGTGCAGGAAGCAGAGAGGAAGGTGGAGGAGATGCAGGGGAGAGTCCTGGGTCGCAGCGGGACACCGGGACCGGCGGAGGGGAGGCATGGAGGACGCACAGGAGGGAGAGTGAGAGGGGCAGCCGCGGGCAGGAGGACCGGGGACCGGAGCAGTGAGTGACAGGTGGCGCCGGGACCCGGGGAGCGTGACAGTTCAGATGGCATAAAGCTATGTGGCGGCGATCAGGTGAGGAGGACAGAGACAAGTGTGTCCTGCCTACAGTCAGGCATGGTGGCGGGAGTGTCATGGTTTGGGGCTCCATGAGTGCTGCCGGCTGTGGGGAGCTACAGATCATTGAGGAAACCATGAATGCCAACATGTACTGTGACATACTGAATCAGAGCATGATTCCTTCACCTCGGAAACTGGGCCGCAGGGCAGTATTCCAACAGACCACTGCATCGCTAAAGAAATTACGGGTACAGGTGCTGGACTGGCCAAGCGTCTCCAGACCTAAACCCTATGGAGCATTTGTGGGGCCTCCTCATACAAAAGATGGAAGAGCGCAAGGTCTCTATCATCTGATCATCTACCAGCTGTGTGATGTCGTCATGAAGGATGGAAGAGGATCCAGCGGCTCCTGTGAAGCTCTAGTGACCCCCAGGCCCAAGAGAGTGCTTGAAAATAATGTTGACCACAAAAAATATTGACACTTTGGGCCCAATTTGGCTATTTTCACTTAGGGGTGTACTCACTTTTGTTGTCAGCAGTTTAGACATTAATGGCTGTGTGATGAGTTTAGAGGGCACTAAATATACTCTGTTATACAAGCTGCACACTGACACTGTACATTACATCACAGGGGCAGACATTTCTGAATTACTAAGAAGCAAATAATTTTGGTATTTCCGTAATCGTACAGCGTTGGAGACTCATGTTGTCATCTTTTCTATATAATGAACGCCCTAAAAGCAAAACCCATAAAACAATGTCAAAATTAATTTTTCTTCGAATTTTCCTCCACATTGAATTATTGTCCTATTTTCCTATCATTATAAGGTAAAATTCCTGGTATCAATACTACAACTTGCCTCACAATCATAAATAATAATTCCTGGTTAGTGATGGGCGAAATCGCAGATAACCGGGACCGGTGGATCTTAACTGGATTACAAAAAAGATTCCGGTTCCGGCCCGGAATTGATCTCAGATATCTGGCCAGACGTCAGTCCCCATATAAATCTATGGGGACCAGATTTCAGCACATAAAAATGGTGGTAGAAGAGATAGGGGAAATGGAGTAAGCGCTTTATACTTATCGAGGTTCCGGCATGGCTATAACGGCTTCCAGGCCGCTCGTTCTTCTGGGGCCGCTCATTATTCCTCATCCATATGCACTGCTTTCTCCACCCACTGGCAGTCCTGTCGTCTGTGATTAGTTGCAGTCAGACGTGACCCCAGCCTCTGTGACACCGTGTGGTGCTGCTTGCAATCACAGACCCTGTGTGTAGGTCACAGCACAGATAAAGCATACGGCTACAGGCTGCAGACCCCTGCCGTGCGCTTATCTTGACTGTGTATCAAAATAAGAGGAACCGCGTGCAACTTTTTTTTTTAAATAAAACAAGTAATTTTAACAAATGGTGTGCAGTCCCCCACACCAATTTTGATACCCAGACATGACAAAGCCCGACAATCTAGGGCTTAGTGGCTGTTATTATTCCCTTACTACCCCGATTTCAACCATACCAGGGCAATCGGGAAATGTCGTGATTGTCACACCTAATGGATGCGTCAATCTTGGGCGGCTGCAGGTTGCTATTTTTAGGCTGTGGGGGCCAAATAAGCAGGCGTCTCTCCAGCTTGAGAATACCAGCCCTCAGCTGCCTGGCTTTATCTTGACCAGGAAACTTTCCCTGAACCCCCGCATCATCGTGAGGCCGGATGTGATGAATGCGGACTTCCGGGTCGCGGCGCGCATGTGCAAATTACGCTCGTTACCACGATTGTTTCCACAGGGGTATAGGGTATATATAGCTGACACTGCACAGTACTGTATGGCCCTCCGAGGAAGCCCAACGCGAAATGCGCGTCGGGGCCGGTATTTGTTCACATTCCTGAGGCAGGATAACATGGGTAAGTTGGATCATATCATCTATTGAATATATTGATATTTTTGTGGCACTGGACTGCCCCCTAGTGGCTGTGGTTAATCACTACAGACCTTATCACTACTAATTGTGTCCTATTGGGTTTTGTGCAATACTGATATTTATTATATATTTATTCTATTATTGCTGCACATGAAACCAGTCCCAGTACAACATTTTTTGACATATATATATTCTTTTTCTGATCCATACTTTATACCCCATCCGTACCGTGCCCTCAAGGTTTTGTTTACAATTCCTTTCTGCACTTCATACACCCTCATTTTGTTATACATATTACTGATCAAAAAAAAATCAAATCTTTATTTTTATATAGCGCTAACATATTCTGCAGCGCTTTACATACATCAGGAAGACTGTCCCCATTGGGGCTCACAATCTAAAGTCCTTATCTGTATGTCTTTGGAGTGTGGGAGGAAACCCATGCAAACACAGGGAGAACATACAAACTCCTTGCAGATGGTGTCCTTGGTGGGATTTGAACCCAGGACCCCAGTGCTGCAAGACTGCAGTGCTAACCACTGAGCCACCGTGCCACCCAGATGTGAAAAACTGATGTTTTTATATATGTATATTTTTTGTTTATTTATTTAATAAAATTATTCTTGATCAATATGGATTTTGACTCCATTTTTTTCTGAGGTTAATTTATATAGGAGTTTTCCATTATATTGTTGAATATGGTTTTTCGGATGATTCTGATTACACTTTATCTTGGCTGGGTATCAAAATTGGAGGGACCGCACGGCGATTTTTAAAAATTATTTATTTAAATATTTAAAAAAAAAAGCTGAATGTAGTCTCTCTAATTTTGATACACAGCCAAGATAAGCGCACATCTGGGGGCTGCAGCCTGTAACCGTATGCTTTATCTGTGCTGGGTATCATAATATGCCAAATATTTTATTTATTTATTTTTATACTATGTTACTGATTGACAGACATCGCCTGTGATTGATTGCAGTCAGACACTGTCATACATAGTGGGGGGCGTGTCTGACTACAACCAATCACAGACACGAGAACGGATGGTGGGCGGGGGAAGCAGTGCATATGGATTAGCAATAATGAGCGGCCCCGGAAGATGAGTGCGCGGTCACAGGAGGAGTTACAGCTGCATCGGAGACTCGGAAAGTATGAAGCGCTTGCTTCATTCTTATTTTCTTTATTTTTCCGGACTCGGATCATTAGCCAGAATTCCCTGAGAACTCCGGGCCCAGGTTCGGCACTCGGGTACGAATGAGACCGCGTGGATCCGGAGTTTTACAGTCTAGGTTCGCCCATCACTATTCTTGGTATTTGGTTTTGCCACAACTTTATTGACATACTTAGGTGCGGATTACACGTGTTTTTGATACATTTCCAACTCGGAAACGCACTAAAAACGGATGCACGTATTTTACCTCCAGAGTTTCCTCATCTAATGCAATTCTAATGCGGAAATCTGCATAGAAAACGCAGCGTACCCGCAAAAGAAATTGACATGTTGCGGATTTGAAACACGCACCGCAGGGCAGTATACACTGAGCAAAAAAGAGGCGCAGGAGGCCGGAGATTTCTATAATTCCCATCCAGTTTCATGGAATTGTATGACACTGCGTTTTCGGGGCACAGAAGATACGAATCAATAACTCACCAAAAACTTAGCCTTGTGGCTTTATAGACAGAAATATGCAATAAAACGTTATAGATCTTGAGAGAAAAAAAACCCGAAATCTCAAAAATAAATAATTTTCAAGGGGTTAATGATCTTGTCCCGGGAATATTATTAGGGAATCAGTAGCAATGCTTTACAATCATTTCTCTATGGCAGGATCGTAATATGAATCATCCCTTTAATTTTCATTAGAAATGTGAATTACAGCCGCCCTGTAATGTGTCAGTAAAGCTTCCCCGTCCACAATCACTTTTGTTTTCATTTTCACAAGTTGATGTGAAGGTTGGGAGTTGTTAAAGGGCAGATGACGGCGGTGACAGTAAGTGGCAGCGGAAGCAGAAGTTGGCATTTCCTACATCTTCTATACATAGTGCGGCCGTGGACGGGCGATTGTCAGTAATCTCTCCCCCCGAGGAGCAGGATTCCTCGCCGTGCGGCCTCCTCCCTGTATGTGTCAGCGCAACTGCACTGCTTTTCACTTTTGCATTTAAGATTCATCAAGATCGGCAAAAACCATTTCCCCCTAATGAGCAGTAAATAATTTACCAACTCCTCAGTCATTATCACATTACTATATACCGTATGTATGGGAATATTAAATCTTCATTGTATGACACTATCATGTAGGCACTATTATCTTCGCTATATGGTACCATTATGTAGGCACTATTATCTTCGCCTTATGGTACTATTATGTAGGTACTGTAAAGGAATATTAAATCTTCACTGTATGGTACTATTATATAGGCACTGTATATGAATATTAAATCTTCACTGTATGATACTATTAAATAGGCACTATATAGAAATATTAACTCCTCCTTGTATGGTACTATTATATAGGCACTGTATTGAAATATTAATTCTTCATTGTATGGTACTATTATATAGGCACTGTATAGAAATATTAAATCTTCACTATGGTACTATTATATAGGCACTGTATAGGAATATTAAATCTTCATTGTATGACACTATCATGTAGGCACTATTATCTTCGCTATATGGTACCATTATGTAGGCACTATTATCTTCGCCGTATGGTACTATTATGTAGGCACTGTATAGGAATATTAAATCTTCACTGTATGGTACTATTATATAGGCACTGTATAGGAATATTAAATCTTCACTGTATGATGCTATTAAATAGGCACTATATAGAAATATTAACTTTTCCTTGTACGGTACTATTATATAGGCACTATATAGAAATATTAACTCTTCACTGTATGGTACTATTATATAGGCACTGTATAGAAATATTAAATCTTCACTGTATGGTACTATTATATAGGCACTGTATAGGAATATTAAATCTTCACTGTATGGTACTATTATATAGGCACTGTATAGAAATATTAAATCTTCACTGTATGGTACTATTATATAGGCACTGTATAGAAATATTAAATCTTCACTGTATGGTACTATTATATAGGCACTGTATAGGAATATTAAATCTTCACTGTATGGTACTATTAGATAGGCACTGCATTAAATCTTCTCTGTATAGCACTATTATGTAGGCAATAAATAGGAATATTAAATCTTCATTGTATGATACTATTATCTTCGCTGTATGGTACTAGTATGTAGGTACTGTATAGGAATATTAAATCTTCACTATATGGTACTATTATGTAGGCACTGTGTAGGAATATTAAATCTTTACTGTATGGCACTATTATATATGCACTGTTTAGGAATATTAAATCTCCACTGTATGGCAGTATGATATAGTCATTTTATAGGATTATTATTTGTTTACTGTATGGAACTCTTATGTAGACACTCAATGGAAATATATATGAACTCGATGGCTCTATTATGCTGGCACTATATGACCATATTACATGTTCACTGAATGGCACGATTATTATCTAGTAACTACGGTATATGAGAATATTGTACCTTACGTGTACGGCACTATTATGTAGGCACTATATAGCAACAATTTATTTATAGTATAGCACTAATATCTATTCACTATATAGGAACATTTTATGTTTACTTTATGAAACTATTTTGTAGGCGCTATATGACAATATTATATTGTCACTCTTTGGCACTAATATGTAAGCGCTATATGGGAATATTATCTTTTTATTGTATAGCAGTATAATGTAGCCTATTTATATGAAATGTTATGTTTACTGGATATCACTATTATGTAAGTACTTTATAAAATTATGTGTTCACTTTGAGACACTAAGAAGTTGACACTACATTATATTATATTTTCACTGTATTGTGCTGGTAGATAGGCACTATATAGGAATTACATGTTTACTGTAAGACGATATTACAAAGCAACTATATAGGAATATTATATGTTTATAATAATGGCCATTATATGAGCTTTGTGCAGGACATTATTAAAAATTTTGCACAATTTCTTTTTGGAATCTCCCTGATGTCATTCACCCTCCCGATAAGTTTCAGTAAAAAAAAATGTCTTAATGGCATGTGGCATGGATTATGATCGCTCTGACCTTGAAGATAGCATATTCACCGAAACTGAAGGACTGAATCATCAATCCCTGAATCTATCACTGTGTGTGGTGACTGAGGCGCAAGTAAGTGCAATAGACATTTGTACAGGAAGCTAGAAACAGCGGAGTTCTAAATTTGGCTTCTCCTGGATACTGCCAATTTTGCAGTTTTGTGTGGTGCCCCTGAGGCTTCAGGTGCCACAGGGTACTGCACCTCTATTAGGGTGTTGTACTTATCCTGGGTCCAGGAAAGGTTGGTACCGTTTCCACTGAAACACACACAGTAACAGTGGGTTGCCCTCCCCAATGGGGACTGTGCCAGGGTCGGGTCACAGTAGGGGGTCACTACAGCGGTGGGTTTAAAGGATGCCACCGCACCAGGGGCTCCCCAATCCACTGGAACAAGGGACTCAGGGTCAAGGAGAAGCAACCACCAGGGGGAGTCAGGAGCACACAGTGGGAAGAGCAGGTTGACCAAATGAGAGTAGTGAACCGGCTGATGGCAGCGACTGGGGGCAACAGCTCAGACCACATAACACAACTACAGAAGAGGAGAGAACAGCTCCAGACACAGAGCAGAGCGGACGTGCCGCGAGCAGCTCTGTGGGCCAAGGCGTTCAATACGGTCACTGGGGAGAAGCAGGCGGCTGCTTCAACAAATTCGGCACTGTCAGGGTACAGAACCCTAGGGCAGATATACTCTACGCTATCTACCAACTCTGCAAGGCTCGCGGGAATGGCTAGGAAAGCCACCGGACGTGTCCCACAGAGTCTGCAGCCAAATAGCAAATATGCCCGCTCATAATTACTGATGACCACTGAGCCACTGTGCTATGTACAGTCTGCAAATCAATCGAATTGACCAAAGTACCCTATTTACACAAAAAAATGCACTCTGTGTACTATTGTGTTGCCGGTATACTTAACCCCTTCACCCCTTCTTGCTCCATTAAGTTTTCTTATGTTATAGAGTGGGTTCAGGAGCTGAGCTAAGCCCACTTTACACAGAGTGGGTGTCATCTGTTTAACATAGCCAGCACCTTCCTCTAAGGCTATGTCCGCACGTTGCTTTTTACCTGCTTTTTACCTGCTTTTTTGCTGCTTTTTCAACTGCAGCGTTTAATGCCAAAATGGTTGTGTTCTGCTTTTCAAGCAAAGTCTATGGGAATTTGGGTTTCTTGTCCGCACTGTGCAGTTCAAACTGCAGCCTTTTTGTTGCAGAACTTTGGTCAAAAACTCAGCTTTGCAGTGCAAAACCCAAATGGCAAAAACAACTGACATGTCAATTGTTTTTGCCATTTGGGTTTTGCCCTGCAAAGCTGAGTTTTTGACCAAAGTTCTGCAACAAAAAGGCTGCAGTTTGAACTGCACAGTGCGGACAAGAAACCCAAATTCCCATAGACTTTGCTTGAAAAGCAGAACACAACCATTTTGGCATTAAACGCTGCAGTTGAAAAAGCAGCAAAAAAGCAGGTAAAAAGCAGGTAAAAAGCAGGTAAAAAGCAACGTGCGGACATAGCCTTACAGCTGATCACTGCAGCCTACCCCCTTAAATGCTGCCGTTAATCTCTGACAGTGGAATTCAAGTGGTACAATCTAACTGAGAGGTCCGCAGAGTCGTCGTATTGACCACCTCCAGGCCCTTGTGACAAAATTGCAGGGTACAAATGCTTTGCCATAGCAGCAAGGGACCTGTCGAAATACTTCCTCACCATCATTTTGAGGTTCCTACGAAGCATAACCACATGCTAGCCTTCATAAGAAACCATGATTGGTTACTAAATACTGTAATAAAGAACTATTGCAATACTGTGTATACAAACACAGGTTCAAATTTTCAATGGTAACTAAAAAAATAAAATAAAGTAAAAAAAATAGTTTTAAAAAAATGTTAAAACTATAAAACAACATAAAAAATTGAAATCACCCCTGTTTTCGCCATCCAAAATTTATGATATTAAAAAATAAGCATATTTGGTATCACGGTGTAGATAAAAGTCTGAGCTGTCAAAATATAAAATGACATAACCTATAGGTAAACACCGTAAAGAATAAAGAAGTTTTTTTTTCTCCTGTTTTCCAGTACATTATATGGTAAAGTGAATGGAATCATTCAAAACTACAACTCACCAAAAACCAAGCCCTTGTATGGCGATATTGACGGAAAAATAAAAAATGTTATGGCTCTTGGAAGGGAAGGAAAAAAATGAAAAATGGAAAATCGCCCAGGGATGAAGGGGTTAAGTGAAGCAATATATATTTCCTATTGAAATTTAATCCTGTTAATGATAAGATGTGCTGCGTCCTAAACAGTAAGGTACACTCTCCAGTGGTGAAGGCCTCAAATAAGAGGCATCTCTGTATCATATAAATGGGGTTTCATAATCACACAAACCTTAAAAATGAATCTAATATGTAAAGGTGAGTGTATGTGTGTATGTATGTGTATGTAACTGTGTGTGTGTGTGTGTGTGTGTGTGTATGTGTATGTGTGTGTGTGTGTGTATGTGTATCTATGTGTGTGTGTATGTGTGTGTGTGTATGTGTATCTATGTGTGTGTGTATGTGTGTGTGTGTATGTGTATCTATGTGTGTGTGTATGTGTGTGTGTTTTTATGTGTGTGCATCTATGTGTGTGTATGTATGTATGTGTGTATGTGTGCGCTTGCATCTATATGTGTGTGTGTATGTGTATGTATGTATGTGTGTATGTGTGCGCTTGCATCTATATGTGTGTGTGTATGTGTGTGTGTGTGTGTGTGTGTATGTCCGCTTAAGGAATCCGCACCATCGCATTTACAATCACGAAATTTTGCACAGATGCCTCATTTGACTCAGGGAATGTCATAGATTATGTTTTGAGGGGAAATTTTAACCCCGCGTTTTACAGTTATTCACCCCAAAAAATCATTTGGATGTGTGAAGTAATATATTTACTGTTTGGACAGTTAGCCTGGATATACAGTATATCAGGTGTCCTATAGCACCCAATCAGAGCTCTGCTTCCATTTTGCTATTAATACGTAGGAGCTGTGATTGGTTGCTATAGACAACAAAGGACATTCTTAGGGGTACTTTGCACACTACGACATTGCAGGTGCGATGTCGGTGGGGTCATGTCGAAAGTGATGCGCTTCCTGCGTCGCTCTCGATATCGTAGTGTGTAAATCCTAGAAGATTCGATTAACGAGCGCAAAAGCGTCGCAATCGTATCATCGGTGTAGCGTCGGCGAATTCCATAATTATGCTGACGCGACGGTCCGATGTTGTTCCTCGCTCCAGCAGCAGCACACATCGCTGTGTGTGAAGTCGCAGGAGCGAGGAACATCTCCTACCTGCGTCACCGTGGCTCCCGCCGGCTATGCGGAAGGAAGGAGGTGGGCGGGATGTTTACGTCCCGCTCATCTCTGCCCCTCCGCTCCTATTGGCCACCTGCCGTGTGACGTCGCAGTGACGCCGCACGAACCGCCCCCTTAATAAGGAGGCGGGTCGCCGGCCAGGGTGACATCGCACGGCAGGTGAGTGCATGTGGAGTTGCCGTAGCAATAATATTCGCTACGGCAGCTATCACAATGATATCGCAGCTGCGACGGGGGCGGGGACTATTGCGCTCGGCTTCGCAGCATCGGCTTGCGATGTCGTAGTGTGCAAAGTACCCCTTAGTATAACAAACTTATGTGTCACTTAATATGATTTTGGCGGTGAGAAGGAGAGAGAGTGGGAGAGAGAGAGGCAATGAGAGAGGCAGAGTGAGAGAGTTGGAGAGAGAGGGGGAGTGCGGGAGAGAGTGGGGAGAAAGGGAGAGAGAGAGACAGAGGGAGAGTGGGGAAGAGGCAGAGAGAGAGAGAGAGTGGGGGAGAGAGAGAGTGTGAAAAATGGTGAGTGGCAGAATCGGAGAGAGGGAGAGAGGGAGAGAGAGAGGGAAAGTGGCAGAGTCAGAGAGTGGGAGAGGAGGAGAGTGGAGGAGAGGGAGAGTTGGAGAGATGGTCAGTGGGAGAGTGAGAGAGTGGGAGAGTGAGAGAATGGGAGAGAGGGAGAGTGAAAGAGAGGGAGAGTGGCAGAGTGGGAGAGAGACAGAGGGAGAGAGAGGGAAAGAGGGAGAGAGTGGGGAGAGAGACAGAGATAGAGAGTGGGAGAGAGGGGGAGTGGGAGAGAGGCAGAGAGAGTAGGAGAAAGGGAGAGTGGGAGACAGACAGAGAGAGTGGGAGAAAAGGTGAGTGGCAGAATCGGAGAGAGGGAGAGAGAGTGGGAGAGAGGGAGAGTGGCAGAGTCGGAGAGTGGGAGAGGTGGAGAGTGTAAGAGAGGGAGAGTGAGAGAATGGGAGAGAGGCAGAGAGAGAGGGGGAGAGAGAGTGGGAGTGTGGGAGAGAGGGAGAGTGACAGAGATGGAGAGATGGTGGGTGGGAGAGTGAGAGAATGGGAGAGAGGGAGAGTGAAAGGGGGAGAGTGGCAGAGTGGGAGAGAGACAGAGAGAGAGGGAGGGAAAGAGGGAGAGAGCGGGGAGAGGGATGGAGAGAGAGGGGGAGAGAGGGAGAGTGGTAAAAAGGGAGAGTGGGAAAGTGGGAGAGAGAGACTTAGGGGTACTTTGCACACTACGACATCGCAGGTGCGATGTCGGTGGGGTCATGTCGAAAGTGATGCACTTCCTGCGTCGCTCTCGACATCGTAGTGTGTAAATCCTAGATGATAAGATTAATGAGCGCAAAATCATCGTAATCGTATCATCGGTGTAGCGTCGGTGAATTCCATAATTACGCTGACGCAACGGTCTGATGTTGTTCCTCGCTACTGCGGCAGCACACATCGCTGTGTGTGAAGTCGCAGGAGCGAGGAACATCTCCTACCTGCGTCACCGCGGCTCCCGCCGGCTATGCGGAAGGAAGGAGGTGGGCGGCATGTTTACGTCCCGCTCATCTCCGTCCCTCCGCTCCTATTGGCCGCCTGCCGTGTGACGTCGCTGTGACGCCGCACGACCCGCCCCCTTAGTAAGGAGGCGAGTCGCCGGCCAGAGCGACGTCACAGGGCAGGTGAGTGCATGTGAAGCTGGTGTAGTGATAATGTTTGCTACCTCAGCAATGACCATGATATCGCTGCTGCGACGGGGGCGGGGACTATCGCGCTCGGCATCGCAGCATCGGCTTGCGATGTCGTAGTGTGCAAAGGGACCCTTAGTAACCTGGGCATTGTCGGGTACTACAGCTAGTATACTAATATAATCTAATATACAGTAATAGGTGCAATTTTTCTAAAAAAAAACTACTACACATTATTAGGCACATAAAAATAATTCATCATATTACATCTCTTGTTTTGTTTGTTTTTTATTGGAAAATACATGCCTTTTCTCTGCATTACGTATTCTTTTTGCAGTTTTAGATTTACTTTATCTTACAAGAGAAAGTATGACTCAGGTCAAATAAAACCTAAAAATATAAAATAATGAAATGTAAAAATAATAATAACATTCTGGTAAATTGAAGTCTGAGCCTAAAAAAAGAAATTCTGATACTTTAAATTTAGCAGGAAACAGTGCAGCTTTACACTTACAGTAAGGGCTCAGATACTTCTACGTAACTTTCTAATCTGTGGGTGGCAGCCCCATTGTTCCTGTGAGTGCTGTCATTGTAAATTTTTTGTGGTAATTTTGTCAGTGAAGGTTTCCCGCCTGCCCCCAGCGATGTCTTCTGGGAAGCTGAGAATATAGCACGGCGGCGCACAGAATTCTGGAGAAATGTTATTGATTACGTGAGAAAAAAAATTCTAAAACTAAAAAAAGAATTCCAAGTTTGCTCATACTCCGCAAGTTATTATCTCTGATTTTTATAGTTTTTTAATAAAATAAACAAAAAAAAAGCCCAAAACACTTTTATTTTTTGCTAGCGGAAGACGAAGTTGGATAACAATAGAAAAAAGGTATTTAAATAAAATAAATAAGTAAATAAATTAATAAATAAATATATAAATAAATAAATAAGGACAATAATTCTTAAAGCATATCTATTAATTTAATCTGATAGGATGTAATCAATATTAACAATTTGTAGATTATAATAGCTATATTGATTGTTTTCTATATCAGCTGCTGCTAAAAAAAAAAATCAATATAGCTATAATCTATAAATTACCGATATTGATTATTTTCTTTATCATATTTCAGTCCCATATACATTAGAAAAAAAAGGGTGCGGAAAGAAACAGATATAGAACCAAGACTGCAGTACAAGGATGCTGTATTTGGATCTGATTCCGTATGGCAGCAAATGGAGTCCCTAAATTTCCCTCTTACGCCATGTGTCGCCATAATGTGCTTTCATGATGCGCTGTGCCTAAGTAATACAATGCATAATTATATTTATTATTTATAGCTCTCGTTAATTTCTCCATGACTCAATTACAGCTGTCCCAAAAGTAGTAAGTATTGTCTGTGAGACTCCAAAACTTGTTTTGCTTCTTCTAATAGATGGTAAAAAAGTTATCAGGAATATAAATAAATACATGTCATTATAAATACATTTCTGAATACATCACAATAGTCTTGTCTACCGCGGTAATCAATATTGTACATTAAAATAATACTGGTGATGCCAGGGGTGCTGAGGTAAGACGAGGCTGCTCACGCTGCTGTCCACCCTGTCTATCTGATCTAATTCTGGAGATACCAGGGGTACTGAGGAAACAAGAGGCTGCTCACACTGCTGTCCAACCTATCGATCTGATCTAATTCTGTAGATACTAGGGGTGCTGAGGAAACAAGAGGCTGCTCACACTGCTGTCCACCCTGTATTTTTGATCTAATACTGGAGATATCAGAGGTGCTGGTGGAAAGAAGAGGCTGCTTACACTGTTGTCCACCCTGTCTACCTGATATCATTTTGGAGATACCAGGGGTGATGAGAAAACAAGAGGCTGCTCACACTGCTGTCTATCCTGTCTATCTGATCTAATTCTGGATATACCAGGGGTGTTGGGGAAACAAGAGGCTGCTCACACTGCTGTCCAACCTGTTTATCTGATCTAATTCTGGATATTCCAGAGGTGCTTGGGAAACAAGAGGCTGCTCACACTGCTGTCTACCCTGTCCATCTGCTCTAATACTGGAGATAACAGGTGGTCAGGTAAGAAGACGCTTCTCACACTGCTATCCACCCTGCTGTCTACTCTGCAATTTTTATTAAATCCTGGAAATACCAGGGGTGCTGGAATAAAAGGTTGCTCACAATTCTGTCCACCATGTCTATCTGAATACTGAAGGTACCAGGGATGCTAAGGTAATAAGAGACTGTTCACACTGCTGTCCACTTTGTCTTTCTGATCCAATACTGTAGATAATATGGGTGTTGAGCTAAGAATAGGCTGCTAACACTGTCGTGCATTTTGTCTTTTTAATCTAATACAGGAGATACTATGAGTGTTGGGGTAAGAAGAGGTTGCTCCCAATTCTATCCACTATGTTTATCTGATCTAATACTGGAGGTAACAGGGATTCTGCGGTAAGAAAAGGCTGCTCACACTGCTGTCCTCCACCCTGTCTAACTGATCTAAAACTGGAGATAACACCAGTGTTGAGGACAAGAAGTTTCTCCCTTAGGTATTCAACCTGTCTTTCTGATCTAATACTGGAGATACCATATGTTTATGTAAGAAAATACTTCCACACTGTTGTGCAACCCTGTCTGTTCAATTTAATACTGGAGACACCAAGGTTGCTGGGGTATGGATTGGCTTTTCACATTGCTATCTATGCTGCCTATCTAATCTAATACTGAATATACTAGAAGTTCTGGTCTAAAGGTCCAGTCACACTAAGCAACTTACCAGCGATTCCAACAACGATAGGGATCGCTGGTAAGTTGCTAGGAGGTTGCTGGTGAGATGTCACACTGCGACGCTCCAGCGATCCCACCAGCAACCTGACCTGGCAGGGATCGCTGGAGCGTCGCTACACAAGTTGCTGGTGAGCTCACCAGCAACCAGTGACCAGCCCCCAGCGCCGCGTGGAAGATGCTGTGCTTGGTAACTAAGGTAAATATCGGGTAACCAACCCGATATTTACCTTGGTTACCACCGCACGGAGCTACACGTGCAGAGAGCAGGGAGCAGCGCACAATGAGCGCTGGCTCCCTGCTCTCCTAGTTACAGCACACATCGGGTTAATTAACCCGATGTGTGCTGCAGCTAAATGTGCACAGAGCAGGAGCCGGCACTGACAGTGAGAGCGGAGGAGGCTGGTAACAAAGGTAAATATCGGGTAACCAAGGACAGGGCTTCTTGGTTACCCGATATTTACATTGGTTACCAGCCTCCGCAGAAGCCGGCTCCTGCTGCCTGCACATTTAGTTGTTGCTGTCTCGCTGTCACACACAGCGATCTGTGCTTCACAGCAGGACAGCAACAACTAAAAAATGGCCCAGGACATTCAGCAACAACCAACGACCTCACAGCAGGGGCCAGGTTGTTGCTGGATGTCACACACAGTAACATCGCTAGCAACGTCACAAAAGTTGTTCGTTAGCAGCGATGTTGCTAGCGATGTTGCTTAGTGTGACGGGGCCTTAAGAAGAGGCTCCTCACACTGCTGTCTACCCTGTCTTTTTGATCTAATACTGGGAGTACTAGGAGTACTGATGTAAGAATCATTTGATCACAATACTGTCCATCTGATCTAATATTGGAGATAACAAAGGTGAGGGGTAAGTAGATGCTGCTCCCACTTCTGTCCACTCTGTGTATCTGATCTAATATTGGAGATACCAGGGGTCCTGAGGTAAGAAAAGGCCATTCACACCGTGGCCCACCCTGTCTATCTGATCTAATACTGGAGATACCAGGCATTCTGAGGAAGGAAGAAGTTGCTCACACTGCTATTCATCATATCTAATTGACTGCTGAAGATACCAGGGGTGCTGAGGAAAGAAGAGGCTGTTCACACTGCTATCCATCCTGTCTATTGATCTAATACTGGAGATACCAGGAGTGCTGAGAAAAGAATAGGTGTCAAGGGAGGAATTTGCGTTGAAGACTGCTAATGGAGTCCTCATTTGGGATATCCAGAGACGGTGCCATATTAGCTGTATATCAGTGCCAATATATATATATATATATATCAATGTATATAAGACAAAGAACACAGACATGCTCTCTTTCAGCCAGCATCCCCAACTGCACTGGTTTAATTCGATAGATCCAATTATACAGTAAATTAGCATGAATAACCTTGAAGCTAACGAAGGAGTGCTTTCACTCCCCTATTTTTTACATCACATTGCCTGCCCTCCCGTACATTCCTTTTGTGTGAACATTACTGATAAGACTTCTTACAGCTTCACATTCTGGCTTCATCATCTTTGGTTAACTCCTTCATGATTATACAACTTTGAATTATACTATAGGTCTGTGCGATGGCTACATAGACAGACAGATAATTATACAACTACATCTACATTTTGATTATTTATATACACAGATATTCTTATTACGTTTAAACAAACATACTACAGCTCAGGTGACCTTCACATAGGCAGCTGACACTGCTTTCTACTCTATCGGATCCAATATTGTAGATACCAGGGGTACTAAGGTAAGAAGAAGCTACTAACACCACTGTCCACCCTGTCTATCTGATCTAATACTGGAAATATCAGGGGTGCTGAGGAAAGTAGAGGCTGCTCTCACTATTGTCCACCCTGTCTTTCTGATCTAATACTGAGATGCCAGAGGAGCTGAAGATAAAAAAGGCTGTTAAAACCGCTGTCCACCCTTTCTATCTGATCTATTACTATACTGGAGACACTAGGGATACTGAGGTAATAAAAGGCTGCTCACACATTGTCTTTCTGATCTAATACTGAAGATTCCAGGGGTGCACTGCTGAGGCAAGAAGAGGCTTCTCTCATTGCTGTCCACCCTGTCTATCTGATGTAATACTGGATTTGACTGGGGTGCTGATATAAGATGAGGCTGCTCACACTGCTGTCCACTCTGGCTATCTGATCTAATACTGTAGTTGTCAGGGGTGCTGACGTAAGAAGAGGCTGCTCACACTGCTGTCCTGTAAGGGAGGTGGACTTTTGCAGGCATGTTACTTTCTCTAAACACAGCAATCATGTTGTATTGTTGTGTAGTGTAATGGGAATTGTGTAATGCTTTTGTAAATATTGTTTAAGTGAACTTTGATATATGAAGATATTGTGATGTATCGTAATGTTAGGCGTAATGTACAGTATGATTATATGTTGTGATGTATGTCGTGTAGAACTTGTATAGGAAGTTACCAGACTATAGGGTAAGTAATACGTGTCGGGACTAGCCCACAATGGGAGGAGTTAGTTGATGTAAGTTGAATTGGTTGAGTTGGGTTAGTTGAGGGTAAGAGATGGTTCCTTCTTGGATAAGTCAGTTAAGATCTAGTGTGTGATAGTTACAGATGAATAGTTGTAGGTTGAGAAGGTTGCATACAGTGGGTGTCTTGTGGAAGCAAAGTCAAGAAAGGAGATGGGAGACGAGATAGTGTGATCCTCTAGTGTTGACCGAGACACCTAGCAAGAAAACATTGAGGTTAGAGATCAATCCTCGAACAAAGTGGCTCCAGACAATAGGACGCAGAGGACGGACTCTAGTGGCAAGGCCCCTTTCAAGGTAATGGGTAACACTAACTGGCATGTGGACGAAGTCAGCTACCAGGGCAGATTCTCCCTGAGCGTTAGAAAGCACAAGATCCTGCTCTGGCACTAGTGTATACCTTTACCCCTATATCCCCTCCTTTATGAGGAGATGAGATGTGGATTCGGAAGCATCTGGGAGCACAAGGCTCTACTCTGGCCTTAGTGACAAACACCCGAACTTCATCTCTACTAGGAGACTGGATGTGGAGCTGCTAGAAGGGAATGTCCGGGAAGCAGGAATCTACGGCAAACACCATCCAGTTTTCCAAAGTGCTTTATTCCAATATCATGTGCAGTTAAAAGTAGCGGGGAGAGAGCGGGGTGCAGGCCCTCTAATGGACGACGGCCGTTTCGTACGTCCTTGTGTTTCTACGGGTCCAAACGTTTGGACCCCTAGAAGCACAAGGACATGTGAAACGCCCGTCGTCCATTAGGGGGCCTGCACCCGGCTCTCTTCCCACTACTTTTAACTGCACATGAAATTGGAATAAAGCACTTTGGAAAATTGGATGGTGTTTGCCGTAGATTCCTGCTTCCTGGACATTGGCTTTAATCTTCTTTCCACTGTCTACGTACACCCATGACCATTGTTTCCATAAGGAGGACTGAAGCTGACCTATAAACCCGGCTATAAGGTATTGCACAGTTTGGTGCAGAAACCGCCTCTGCATAGTATACTTTCTGCTAGAAGGGAAGGTAACCATCATGAGATGGGCTGAAGAGCATTAGGCTGGCTTGTGCTGAGACTTGCAGGACCAGTAAGATCGGAAACAACCCAGTGGGAACTGAGACTGTGTCTGAATATATCTTGTACAATTGAAACGTGCTGGACGATCTGTGCCAGCTATATGTTGTGTAAAGTTGTTGCTGAAGATGCACCGTTGAGTAAAGTATTGTTGTTTAAAGGGAACCTGACAAGTCCCCCATGCCCTCTCACCCATCATCATTTATATATTTAATACTAAATACTCTGATTAACGAGCCCTTTTATACTGCCTGACACCTAAACATATATTGGAGAAAGGTCTTTATAAAGGATGATGGTGAAATGTGAACTTTATTCCTTCAAACGTAGATGCAATATTTCCGTTCCTAGTGCAAAAAGTTTTTCAAGCCTTTTAGTTAAAGAACCATATTGACTTTGGGATGTCCCTCAAGCTAGGAGGACCTACACTATCCCTAACCTCAGGGATACTCCTAATGGTGGAGAACCCAGAGTCTCCTTCCTGGCCCTGCTCCTGACCAGTCCTGATCTGATTCCATCTCCCCCCAGGGAGAAACGGGACTGGAGTGTGTTGAAACCACAGATAAAGACAGACAAGGGAAAACCAAAACTCTGTCACACAGCACGCACATAGGATAAGACAATAAGAAATTTAGGAGGAAAAACAAGGGCAGGAAGGAAGTACAAAACCAGGGGTAAACTCCACAACCACACCAAGCACAACTTTTACCACAGAGAGTCTGAGACACCTCACCTCACAGTCCAACACAAAATTATCAATAGCTGGCATGGGTAGAAGGAGTCCAACAGTATAAATAGGAGGGGAGCAGATGTGATAGGTCTCCCCACAACATGAGATTAAAGAAGCAAGCACACCAGCAGAGATTAACTCTTGCTAGCCTGCTTATGAATTAGCACACAGCAGGTCGACGTCGGAGACTACCCGTGTTGATCCAAGACACCAGAGAAGGAATCAAGCAGAGTGTCAGAATCTGCAATCTGAACAGAGTCCAATGCTGCCATGACAGTTGGCGAAGTTTGTGCAAAACTGGAAAACTCAGTGTGACACTTATATGAAGATTTAATCTGGCAGTATTCTTATTATGCATGAAGGAGTATGACACAAGACCACCAAGGCCAAAGATTAACTCCAACCCTCATATGCCAATAAGTAAACAGAGATCGCCAGTTGGCACATAAGTGGCGTCGCTGGACAACAGGACAAATTTATCAGTTATTTTATGTATTTTACTACTGTCATCCGCCTAATTTTTGCTGCTCGTCTGGGTCCGAACTTTTTCTTATCCTGGTAGATCCTGGCTGATTTCAGACGAGTACAATCCCTGGCATAAATTTTGGCCTCACCTGGCTCTGAGGATGTTCATTCAATTGTTTACTTTTGTTTAAAAAAAGCAGATCACAAACCTGGCACCAAAACTAAAGTCATTTCAAATGTCAACTTTCTGGCTTTAAGAAACACTAAAAAAAAATAATGAAAACAATGTGCTAGCCAGTAACGGTTAATTTTCAAGACCAAACAGGGGGAAAAATTAAGGAATCACTCAATTATGAGGAAAAAATGATGGAATCATGAAAAAAAAATAAACAAAAGAACACTCGAACACATCACTAGTATTTTGTTGCACCACCTCTGACTTTTATAACAACTTGCAGTCTCTGAGGCGTGGACTTAATGAGTGACAAATCATACTCTTCATCAATCTGGCTCCAACTTTCTCTGATTGCTGTTGCCAGATCAGCCTTGCAGGTTAGAGCCTTGTCATGGACCATTTTCTTCAACTTCCACCAAAGATTTTCAATTGGATTCAGATCCGGACTGTTTGCAGGCCATGACATTGACCTTATGTGTCTTCTTTCAAGGAAT
Organism: Anomaloglossus baeobatrachus; assembly: GCF_048569485.1. Lineage (NCBI taxonomy): Eukaryota > Metazoa > Chordata > Amphibia > Anura > Aromobatidae > Anomaloglossus > Anomaloglossus baeobatrachus. The sequence goes on along the minus strand of NC_134355.1, from coordinate 42,718,631 downwards.
GTTTTCACCGTTTTGCTCTACGGCAGAATGCATTATCATCTTGATAAATTATTTCATCATCCCCAAACATCCTTTCAATTGATGAAATAAGAAAAGTGTCCAAAATTTCAATGTAAACGTGGGCATTTATTGAAGATGTAATGACAGCCATCTCCGCAGTGCCTTTACGTGATATGCAGCCCCATATCATTAATGTCTGTGGAAATGTACATGTTCTCTTCAGGTAGTCATTTTATTGTTTAGCTTTTCTGTATGTAAATCCTATTTCCTTTAGGCAGTTTCTTACAGTTCGGTCACAAACATTGACTCCAGTTTCCTCCCATTCGTTCCTCATTTGTTTTGTTGTGCACTTCCTGTTTTGGAGACATATTCCTTTACATTTCCTGTCTTGATGCTTTGATATATTCCTTGGTTTACCTTCCCATGTTGTTTGTATTTGGTCCAGATTTTAGACACAGCTGACTGTGAACAAACAACATCTTTTGCAACATTGCGTGATGATTTACCCTCTTTTAACCCCTTAACGACCGCGGGCCGTAAAATTACGTCCTAAATGACATAATGTTACTGCCCGCGGTCCTCCGGCGGCAGCATGCCGCGATCGGCACACATCTCAGCTGATTTTCACAGCTGAGATGTGTGCCTGCTAGGCACGAGCAGAATCGTTATCTGCTCGTGCCGATTAACCCCTTATATGGCGCTGTCAATACATGACAGCGCCATTATAAGCGCGATTGCGGTAATATTTTCCTTACCGCCCGATACCGGAAGTCACGTGACGCAATCACGTGACTCCCGATAGTTGTCATGGTAGCACAGGGTCATGTGATGACTCCTGTACTACACCTGACTTGGTTTCACTTTCGCTGTGCCCGGGGCACAGCAAAAGAGAAAGACAGCGTATCTGCTGTTTACAGCCTTGCAGCTGTGATCAGCAGATACTGCAGAGCGATCGGAATGCTGATTGCAATAGCCCCCTAGGGGGACTAGTAAAATAAAAAAAAAAAGTTAAAAAATAAGTTTTAAAAAATTAAAAAAAAACAAAAAAACCTAAAAGTTCAAATCACCCCCCATTCGCCCCATTGAAAATTAAAGGGTTAAAAAAATAAAATATATACACACATTTGGTATCGCCGCGTTCAGAAACGCCCGATCTATCAAAATATAAAATCAATTAATCTGATCAGTAAACGGCGTAGCGGCAAAAAAATTCCAAACGCCAAAACGACGTTTTTTTGTCGCCACAACTTTTGCGCAAAATGCAATAAGAGGCGATCAAAATGTAGCATCTGCGCAAAAATGGTACCGTTAAAAACGTCAGCTCGAGACGCAAAAAATAAGCCGTCATTGAGCCTAAGATCCCGAAAAATGAGAACGTTACGGGTCACGGAATATGGCGTAAAACGTGCGCCACTTTTTTCGGACAAACTTCCAATTTTTTTTTAACCCCTTATATAAAAGTAAACCTATACATGTTTGGTGTCTACGAACTCGCACTGACCTGAGGCATCACACCCACACATCAGTTTTACCATATAGTGAACACAGTGAATAAAATATCTCAAAAACCATAGTGCTATCGCACTTTTTTTGCAATTTTTCAGCATTTGGAATTTTTTTGCCATTTTCTAGCACACAATATGGTAAAACTGATGGTTTCATTTAAAAGTACAGCTCGTTCCGCAAAAAATGAGCCCTCACATGACCATATTGACTGAAAAATAAAAAAGTTACGTCTCTCATAAAAAGAATGGCGAAAAAAAAAAACGGAAAGCGAAAAATCGGCCGGTCGTGAAGGGGTTAAGAGTTTGATAAGCCTCTCCTTTGTTTCAATTGACATCTCTCGTGTTGGAGCCATGATTCATGCCAATCCACTTGATGCAACAGCTCTCCAAGGTGTGATCACTCCTTTTTAGATGCAGACTAACGAGCAGATCTTATTTGATGCAGATATTAGTTTTGGGAATGAAAATTTACAGGGTGATTCCATAATTTTTTCCTCATAATTGAGTGATTCCATAATTTTTTCCCTCTGTTTGGTCTTGAAAATTAACCGTTACTGGCTAGCACATTATGTTTTCATGATTTTTTATTTTAGTGTTTCTTAAAGCCAGAAAGTTGCTATTTGAAATGTTTTGTGCCATATGTCTGTGATCTGCTTTTTTTAAACAAAAGTAAACAACTGAATCCTCAGAGCCAGGTAAGTCCATAATTTTTGACAGGGGTTGAATATGGCAAATTTCTGAATTTCTATTCAGGTTGGGAATCCTGACCTAAATAATAATGCAAAAAACTGAACTAACAGCATTATGAAGCTTTTGTTTGGCATTTAACCCTCTGTTGGCATTGGATATACATCCATAATACCAGTGCAAAAATCTCACTATCTTTGACTAACATTCCATTTGAGATTTTGCCTTTTCACAGTTTCCTATCTGATCTCATTAATTTAATCCTTATCGTTCTCGATACAATATATATAGGGGAACTTGTCCTCTGAGTCGGTATTTTCTTTGCACGTTTATACAAACCTCATTGACTTTCCCCATTTAAGAAGAAGTCTACTTTTTAGAAATCTAACAACCCAAAAACTATTTGGCCTCCCTGGAGACTTTGCAGCCCATCTTAAATGGAACTTCATTTATATTGAGAATCCTCTCACTTCTCATCACACATTTCAATAACTTATGCCAAAAAAGTCCCATGTGAATGTTTATTAATTATTATTTTGGCTATTTTATTGTGTCATTCACTGCCACACGTTTCTATATCAGTAGAGATTTCTCGCTTTGCATTACCGAACCGCAGGCGTTTTTCGTGACCATACACAGCATGCTGCCATTTTTTCCTTTTATATACATATATATCTTGTTGACGAGCCATTTTTCATATGTCAAAGAAACATATTTTACCACTTACTCTCCCCAGATCTCCTGACCTTCTTTAATAGCCAGATACTTTGTGTATTATGTCAAGGATCCAAGAAGTGTAACTTGAATCTTATGGATCCCAATGTAAAATGTCCAACAGGACCCCCAACTATCCTTGCTCCTTAATAGTATTGGTTGTCCCATTTGGGCTCCTTAGGTTCAAGAGTCGGATGTAACAAAAGTATTATTATTATTATTATTATTATTATTATTATTATATAAATAATTCTATAGTATAAGTCAGGATGCAATTTGCTAGTTAAAGAAAAATATTGAGTTAAATAAGAAAGGATCAGTATAATAATAATAATAATAATAATAATAATAATAATAATAATAATAATAATAAAATAATAACTAAAAAATAAAATCATTATTATTATTATTATTATTATTATTATTATTATTATTTTCTAGTATAACTCAGGATGCAAATTTCTGGTTAAAGAAAAATATTGTATTGGGTAAGAAAGGATCAGCATAATAATTAACAAATAAAATAATAATAGTATTGATTTTATTTTTTAATTATTATTTTATTTTTATACTAATCATTTCTTACCAACTCAATATTTTTCTTTAACCAGAAATTTGCATCCTGAATTATACTAGAGAATTATTATTATTATAATTATTATTATTGTTATTATTGTTGTTGTTGTTATTATTATTATTATTATTGTTATTATTATTATTATTATTAATAATAACAATAAAAATAATAATAACAATAACAACTATCTAGTATAAGTTAGGATGCAGATTTTTAGTTAAAGAAAAATATTGTGTTAAGTAAGAAAGGATCAGTATAAAAATGAAATAATAATTAAAAAATAAAAATAATCAAATAATAATGATATTTTTTTTTTAATTATTATTTTACTATTATACTGATTCTTTCTTACCCAACACAATGTTTTTCTTTAACCAGAAATTTCATCCTGACTTATACTAGATAGTTACTACTACTACTACTACTACTACTACTAATAATAATAATAATAATAATAATAATAATTAATAATAATAGTAATTCTTTGGTATAAGTAAGGATGCAAATTTATGGTTAAAGAAAAATATTGTGTTGCGTAAGAAAGGATCAGTATAATAATAAAATAATAATTAAAAAATAAATTAATACTATTATTATTATTTTAAAAAGTAAAGGAGAAAACATAAAATGACAATAAATACAGTATAATTCAATCAATATTTTTAGGGTATGTTTAAAGGTTTCTTTTAGAGGGAAAATGGTATAATAAAAAAACATTTCTAGGAGTCTTTACTTCTTTTTTTACACCACATTGCTTGGGATCGCTGGAACACAATTACCGTATCTCCTAGCCAGCTTTAAGACAATATTTACAAGCTGCTAGACAGTGGTGGTCGGTGGTTGGACTACATAATTTTAGTGGAGGAAATAAATTTTTAAAAGTATTTATTATTTTTTAATCATAAAGTATTATTATTAATAATAATAATAATAATAATAATAATTTATACCGTTTTTGCTGTTATTATTGTGTAAAAAAATTTTTCTATATGTCTGTAGATTGGCTGACTTTCGCTTCTACCCTGTAGCCAACAGATAATAAGGAGTTTTTGAACTTTTTGAACTTTGCAGTTAAGGTATAGGTAAATGACGTCTTTGTGAAATTCCGCTATTGTATAGTAAAACTTCGCACGTTACCAAAAATGTAGAATTCTAAACCTGGGAATTTTCCACCAAAAGTCAGTAAACTATGAAAAAGAAGCTGCAGATTTTTCGCAGTATGAATCATTTCTTACCAGAGACCCTCAGATGATGAGACACACGAGGTGCATAAACACGCATGTGAAAAACAGGAAATAGGGATGGCAAAACATCAGCCATCATTTCAGATACATACTTATACTCATAACTATAGATTTCTATGAAGTTCATACAAGTGGAATAATATAGCTAGTATCATGTTATAACTTGTATTTATTTATTTTATTCACTTATATAGCGCTAATATTCCGCAGGTCTTTACAGAAATCATCATCTCTGTCCCCATTGGGGCTCAGAATCTAAATTCCTTTTCAGTATTTCTTTGGAGTGTGAGAGGAAAACAGAGGAAACAAGGCAAACACGGGGAGAACATACATCCTCCTTGCAGATGTTGTCCTTGGTGGGAATTAAGTCCAGGACCCCCGCGGTGCAAAGCAACAATGCTAACCATTGAGCCACCAGGCTGCCCACTGTACAGTGCTAACCACTGAGCCTGTATTAATCCTCCAGGAAATGTATGTATACATATTGGAGATGAGGGAATCAGTTCAGAGGACCCTGGTTCAACAGTAGCCCTTCAATCCGCCTTCTTTTTGCAGGAAAACCCCAGTTCTTCTTCTGACATGGCGCATCATCATCATCGTGTGGTGAGGTACACACGACATTGCACCAGGGAGATTATTCAAATGAAGAGCTGCAGATACCAGCAGGTAGGAGGCATCTTATAGGGCAGCCATGTTGTGACCACAAAATACTGGCTTTGCCACTGAACGTTTGTCCTGCAAATTGATTCTTCTATGGTACTTAACTCCCACTGATTCCAACCTCCACAAGTCAGAACCACCCACTTGACTGCAACTTATTCCAACCCCCACGAGTCAGATCAACCCATTTGACTCCCACTGATTCCAACCCTCACGATTCAGAGCCACCTACTTGACTCTCTCTAATTCCAACCCTCACGAGTCAGAGCCACCTACTTGACTCCCTCTGATTCCAACCCCCACGAGTCAGAGCCACCTACTTGACTCCATCTGATTCCAACCCTCACGAGTCAGAACCACCTACTTGACTCTCTCTAATTCCAACCCTCACGAGTCAGAGCCACCTACTTGACTCCCTCTGATTCCAACCCCCACGTGTCAGAGCCACCTACTTGACTCCCTCTGATTCCAACCCTCACGAGTCAGAGCCACCTACTTGACTCCCTCTGATTCCAACCCTCACGAGTCAGAGCCACCTACTTGACTCTCTCTAATTCCAACCCTCACGAGTCAGAGCCACCTACTTGACTCCCTCTGATTCCAACCCCCACGAGTCAGAGCCACCTACTTGACTCCCTCTGATTCCAACCCTCACGAGTCAGAGCCACCTACTTGACTCCCTCTGATTCCAACCCTCACGCGTCAGAGCCACCTACTTGACTCTCTCTGATTCCAGCCCCCACGAGTCAGAGCCACCTACTTGACTATCTCTAATTCCAACCCTCACGAGTCAGAGCCACCTACTTGACTCCCTCTGATTCCAACCCTCACGAGTCAGAGCCACCTACTTGACTCCCTCTGATTCCAACCCTCACGCGTCAGAGCCACCTACTTGACTCCCTCTGATTGCAGCCCCCACGAGTCACTAGAATGGAAGGGCTGTATGAATGAAGTAGTTATTGAGAACCAGTGGTATTGCTTCAGTCGCTATGTATAGAAATACTGAGCATTGACATTTGCTGCATACTGTCAGTAGCCCACCTGTCCATGTGGTGCCCACCAGTATATCTAGATGCCAGACCTCAAATGATATTGACAGTAAAACAAAAGGAGACATTTATTATAAACACATAAAACCCATTTCCATGAAAATAAAACTTACCCCGAAATTAAGCCCTAGTATTATTTTTGGTCATTTTGGAATATGCTTAAAATATAAGCTCTACTTCAAAAATAAGCCCTAATTGCGGTTCCATAAGGAAGTGTCCAAGCAGCTAAAAAGTTAAAGAATACAGCAGGACTTCATCAAAGAAAGCAGACACCCCGAAAAAAAGCAAATGCCCCCAAAAGAAAGCAGAGCCCCCCCCCCAAAACAAAGACTCCCCCCAAAAAAATGTCATTCACCAGACCCCAAACAATTAGAGTTAGCTAGTGCCGATGGTGGATGGACTCTCACACAGAGATCTGCGTCACTGTCAGGTCCTTCGTCATTCCAGGTGCATCTCTCACAAACAGATGGGGTACCAGTATCACTCCGCGTAAGTGATACTGCTTCCAGTCACCAGGGGGAGCCAACTGCTGTAGAACGCAAGGGAACCTGACAGCGATGCAGATCTGTATGTGGCAACTCTAATTGTTTGGTGTCTTGTAAGTGCGATTCTTTTAGTGGTGTCTGCTTTCTTTTGGGGGTAAACTTTGCTGGACATAAAGAATATTAAATTTAAGCAGGTAATTTATACCCTTGTAAATATGGTATATAGCTACCACTATAGGATGGGTTCTGCGCCATGAGAATAGCAGATCAGATAAGACAATGTGCATCCGAGCTGGGAATAGGAGTAAGGCGGGCTTTGCACGTTGCGACATCGCAAGCCGATGCTGCGATGTCGCACGCGATAGTCCCCGCCCCCGTCGCAGGTACGATATCGTGTGATAGCTGGCGTAGCGAAAATTATCGCTATGCCAGCTTCACATGCACTCACCTGCCCTGCGACCGTCGCTCTGGCCGGCGACCCGCCTCCTTCCTAAGGGGGTGGGTCGTGCGGCGTCATAGCGACGTCACACGGCAGGCGGCCAATAGCGGCGGAGGGGCGGAGATGAGCAGGATGTAAACATCCCGCCCACCTCCTTCCTTCCGCATTGCAGCCGGCGGCAGGTAAGGCCTCGCTCCTGCGGCTTCATACACAGCGATGTGTGCTGCCACAGGAACGAGGAACAACATCGTACCTGTTGCTGCACCGGCATTATGGAAATGTCGGTGAATGCAACGATGATACGATAACGACGCTTTTGCGCTCGTTAATCGTATCATCTAGCATTTACACAGTACAATGTCGAAAGTGACGCCGGATGTGCGTCACTTTCGATTTGACCCCACCGACATCGCACGTGCGATGTCGCAACGTGCAAAGCCGCCCTAACACAAAATGTTGATTCAACAGAATGTGATGACATGGTTATGATTTTATTATACGATATGATTTTTTTAAATCATGTTGATATTTTTGTTCAAGAACAAGTGTGTATTGTTGTTCATGGAATAATATGACATCCCCTGACTATAAGCCCTAGCACATTTTTTGGAGTAAAAAATAACATAAGACCCCGTCTTATTTTCAGGGGTATTCAACCAGACTCAACATTCTGTGCCCACTTCTGTACAGGACAAGAGCTGGTCACCCTGACAGACCTTTGGGAATCTACCAAAATATCATCTAAAGTTAATGGACTTTATAGTGCATCCTTTTTAAAGATAAATGCATTTTTATTTTTTTAAAAAAAAAAAAAAAAAAAAAGTCCCGCTACTTATAAATATATTATTTTTTACTTGATGCCACTACCTCTGAATCTGGAGCTGTTTCTCTTTTCTTCCTGTGATTCCCTATTTTCTAACATCTTGTCTTGTTAGCCAATCAACTCTTCTCTACTGGAGTCTTCTTGAAGGTTACACCCCTCAAGAAGACTCCAGTAGAGAAGAGTTGATTGCCACACCCACTTGGCTAACAAACTTAGATGCAATAGCGCCTGGTCCCAATCCCGGTGCAGCGTCCCCACACGCTGCTGTGACGCCCTGGGCAAGCCAGGGGTCACAGGTCATCACACCACCACACCCTACACCCCAGTTAGGAACATCAAAGCTAACCCAAAATCCTTGTTGCCTTCCTCCAGGGGCTGATGCTCACACCAGGGGGTGGGCCAGGCGGTTGGCTCCGCCCACCGAGGAGTTCACAGCCCTGGAGGCGGGAGAAACCAAGCAGAACAGTTAGGGAAGTGAAGGAGTAAACAGCTAAGATGAGTTAGGGAACTGAAAGTGGTGAAGTGAAGGAAGTAAAGTGAAAAGGAGGAAAGTAAGAGCGGTGACAGTAAGAAAGCCTGAAGTGGGTCCAGCTGTGTGCAGGACGGAGTCAGCAAGGTCAGCAACGGCGGTGATTGTCCGGAGGGGTGACCGTTTGGAAGTTCCTGGAAGGACCGCGGACGGGTGGTGGCCCGGCGGTCTGGAGCAGTGTACAAAGGACAGTCAGCACCAGGCAGGGGCCTCTCGGACCCCGGCAAGGCTAGGAGTCGCCATAATTTGCCAAATCCGTCAGTGAAGGGGACGTAGATCCCCCAACAACCAAGTCCCGATTGAAGGCAACAGCCCAACCATTACAGTAGAGACACCGCCACCGCCAAGGCACCAGTTTCTAAGGGCCAGCGCCTGCGGGCAAAGAGTAGAGCTCATCCGGTCCAGCTTGAAGCCGGGAAGCGGGTTACTGGTGGGAACCCATCGAGACCATCAACAACATTAGGTGCAGGAAAAGGGACATCACCGTCACCTACTGGGGAAAGCAAGTGCAGCCGTCCGTGAGAACCGTCTTTCCAGCCGTGTGTTTTACCGAGATCTGTGTCAACGTCTCAGGCTGAGTGAGTACCACAGTGCCGCAAGGCACAGCGCTGCCCCCGCGTCCCTGCGCCCACCAGGCCCTGCATCTCCCACCTCATCTCTGGGCCCCGGGACCACCAACCCCTACCCACGGAGGGGCAACACAACAACTTGCTGCTTCACACCATCACTCCCGGGATCCCCACACCGAGCAGCGGTGGTGCTAACAAATCACCACAACCGTGGGTGGCGTCACGGACAATAGACTATACCCCACAACCCAATCCCCTTTCACTCACGGGCGAGGAGCGCCGCTCGAGAACCCCCAGGATCTGGCCCACCGCTCGAGCCACCACTGAGCAGCAGCAGCCGGACCCGAGCAGAGGGGTGAGCGCAGTGCTGATGACTCGCCCACCCCAGGGCTATGGGACACCCGGTGCCGGGCCGGACTAGTCCGGTGGTGGTCAGTGGTGGCTGGGCCCGGCTCCGTGGCCCTGGTGGGTGTCAGTTGAATATGTGGCTGATGACTTTAAGTTTGTGTTCGTGACGCCACCTGTGGTATGCGGCTAATAAGCCGCCGCTGCATTGTGAGGCCACCGGGATGATGTGATGCAGCAATGGTAGTACTGCTCCCCACAGGTGGAGCAATGCCCGGGGCACAGTTGGTGCTTGTAAATGTCTATGCAGATGAAATAACTGAGGCAACTTCAGAGGTGCAGTTCAAGTTCTTTACTCACAGTTCTTGTCAGGGCAGGCAGGACCCTTGGACTGCTGGGACCGCTGTCAGGGACCTCCGTCTTCTGGGTGATTCCGAGTGTGAAATCCGGTACCCTCTCTCTTAGTGTCTCCTTCTCTGCTGTCTTCACTAGCCTTGCCCGAGTTTGGATGGCCCTGGCTTGGCCTCCATTACAGCCTCCAGGCTGGGGGGTCACCTGTTGGCTGATTACCCCTTTTCTGAAGGTCTGCTATGGGTTCTGGCCCTGGGAGCTTGCAACGTCCCTGGGCCTCGGTTTTTACTGTTTGGAGATTGTCTTTGCACTCCTCCAGTCTCTAGGGACCGTCCCCTGTCGCAGCTTAATCACTCCACCGATGTCAATGTGGACCAGGCCACCGCAGCCTGCAGCTACTCGTAGCGCCTCTGGGCCCTCGGCTTCGGTACCCAACAAGGACTGCTCGTGGTACCTACAGGACTACCCGCGGCCCTGCGACCCTTTCTTTCCTTCTCTTCTTTCTCCTCCTTGCCTGCTTCCAGCAGGCCTCCTCCTCCCTCCTTGCTCTCGTTCTTCTCCTCCAACTACATGCTCACTCCTCACTCTCTCACTCCCCGAGCTAACTGAAACTAACTTGACCTTCCTTTCTCTATCTGCTCTCCTTGGCTCCTCCCACCTCCCCAGTTGCTAAGCTACCACCCTATGGGAGCAGGGATGGGTCTTACAGCCCCTCTCAGCATGCAGCATGGGAGGGTTGCCAGCCACTTTCCCTGGTCCTGTGTGTCCCTAGCAATGGGTGTAGTGTGGATTTACCAGGGGACCGGAGTTCACTCTCTTCCTCTCCCAGAATGGGGCATCACACCGCTGGTGGGGTGCAATGACCTGTGGCGACGGAAGCCTCAGGGGCGCCACACTGACACCCTCCTCCCCGCCCGCGACACTGCCGCTCTCATGCCTCGGTGGGGGCACCATTCTCACCACCTGTGTGGCGGGCCTAAGCGCCCCGCTCCTGCCCCAGGGCTTTCCGCAGCCTCCTCCTACTTCCAGACCACAAGCAGAGCAGGCCTTATGGGATTTCTTGAAGGGAGCTCACGCGGCAACTCCCTCTTTCTTAAAGGGCTGGTGTCCTATTACCCGGAAGTGACCCTTGAGGTCAGGAATCACCCTGAAGGTATTTAAGGCACTCTCCCCCTAGGCAATGTTGCTCAGGCATCTCTCCTATCTGTATTGCGTTGCTAGCTCTCAGGTCCCGTACCCATTACTGTGTCTAGTCCTGTGTCTCATGTTCTAGTTCCACTTACCTGTACCCTTTATCTGTGTCTCTTCCTAGAGCTTGCCGCTACCACCACCTCAGTGCTGTCACGTCTGAGTTACCACCTCCATGTTGCCACATCTGAGTCACCACCTCCATGCTGCCACGTCTGAGTTACAACCTCCGTGCTGCCATGTCCAGGATACCATGTCCTGTTGCCATGTCTGTGATTCCTCATCCGTGTCCATACATCTGTGCACATTCGTACTGGACTTTAGAGACTCTCCAGTCTATAAGAGCTGACACCACTGGTCCCGGCATTTTGGGCCCCCGGGGCTGCGCCTGACAGCTTCTGTATAGGGGTTAGCTCTGGGTTAGCTCCTCCAGGGGAGTCCAGTGTACGGTCCACTGGGTCTACTCCTGGACACTCACCACTCCTCAGCCACCATAAAAGATGTTCATACAGGGAAGAGGAGGCCATATCTCAAGATGGAATGGAGAAGAGCAGAAAACAAGAAAAACAACTCCAGATTTATGAGAACAGCGGCTTTCATACCAGCTAAGAAATAATATGAATAATAATACCTATTTATAGCAAGAGACAGGCCATGTTTAATCGGGCTTATTGTCAGATATAGAAAACTAATATATACTGTACATGAATGGTGGGCGAAATTTTTTGCTTTGATTTTTGGTGGTTTTTCTGGTTACCTTGAATGATCAGACACATCATTATCAGTAAACACTTCCTGCACATATGCACGAAAAGGTCACGAAAAGTCCTGTCTACCTCATAGTGGCGTCACTGATCAGGTCGTACAGTTTCGAGGTTCGGACTACATCTGTCCCAGTTTTGCAGTTCTGAGTGGTGAAGACAATTAGGTCGTGTGATGCTGGGAATAGATTTTCTAAGCAACATTTCCCATCAGTGGCAGTGAACTCTACGACTTGTGGAGGGAAATTCTGCAGCGGTATCTGCTGCCTTTACTTATCTCGTGCTAAGATTGGTACAACGCAAGCAAAAAAAAAAAAGCACCAGTAGATCCCCATGAAATATTTGTATATGTTTTACTATTCATGATCGTAATCTGTGCCATCAATTGGATTATTAAAGGGTCTTTAGATCTTTGCAACCAAACTTCACATCCAAACCGCAGCTCCAACTCTTGCCACCACCAATTTAAAATATTTCTAGTATCCGTCTCTTCCAACTAAAATGCTAGTGCATGCCCTTATCAACTCCCACCTTGACTACTGCAACATCCTCCTCTGTGGCATCCCTGCTAAAATACTCCAGTCCATCCTTAACTCTGCTACCTGACTAATCCACCTCTCTCCTCAGTACTCCTCCACTTCTCCCCTCTTCAAATCTCTTCATTGGCTCCTAATTCCTCAACGTATCTCGTTTAAACTACTAAAATTGACCCATGAAGCAATCCATAATCTGTCTCCTCCACATATTTCTGAACCAATCTCCCGCTATCTACCATGATTTAATCTCTGGTCCTCCCAAGACCTCCTTCTCTCCTCCACACTTATTCATTCCTCACTCAATCGCTTCCAAGACTTCTCCTGAGTAACTCCCATCCTCCGGAGTCCGGTGCCCCAGCATATCCAATTATCTGTCATGTGGAGCCCTGGACAAGCCAGGTCGTCACAGGTACTGCAACAGCACATCCCACACCCCGAGATAGGCACATCAGTCACACACAAATCCTTGTTGCCTCCCTCCAGGGGCTGATATCCACACCAGGTGGGGTGGAGCCAGGCGGTTGGTCCCACCCACTGAGGAGTTCACAGTCCTGGAGGTGGGAAAGGAAGTTAGTTAAGCTCAGGCAGAGCTAGAGAACAGTTAGGGAGAGTGAAAGTGAAGGAGCAAGAAGTGGTAGTTGAGGAGAAAGAGCAGACTGACCGTGTCCGGGTACGTGGCCCGGGCACATACAGCAAGTTTGGCAGACGGTGATGGCCGTCTGCAGGAGTGGCCTATCGACGCGGAACCGTAGGGCCGGGGCTGGGCGGTGGCCCACCGGTACCGAACCGGGGAGCGAAGAGAAGCCAGCACAAACCGGCAGGACTTATGGACCCCGACCAGGCTTGGAGTCGCCGTTAAACTGGTCAAATCAGTTAGCGACCGGAACCTCCGGGGTTTCCTAGCAGCAAAGACCCGACTGAAGGCAACCGTCCAAACTGAGAAAGGGAAATACAGCTACCGCAACAGCTAGAATTCCCAGGGCCACAGCCTGCGGGCAAAAGGAGCTCCTCCGGCACACATCCAAGCTGGGGGAGCGGGTTACCGGTGGGAAGCCATCGGGACCAAAGACACACAACAGGTGCAAGGAAAGGCAGTCACCACCACCCGTCCGGGAGTAACCACCGCAGCCGGCTGTGGGACCCGTCCATCCAGCCGTTTATTTTACCGGAGACTCTGTATTCATCATTGGCTGAGTGAGTACCACCGTGCCGTCAGGCACCGCGCTGCCCCCGCGACCCTGCACCTTGCCAACCCTGCCTCCCCGTCTCACCTCACCGGGCCCCGGGACCACCAAATCCCCCTACCCACGGAGGGGAGAGAAACATCTCGGCTGCTCCCTGTCATCGCTCCCGGGATCCCCGTCCAGAGCAGCGGTGGTGTCCCAACCTCACCACAAACCGTGGGTGGCGTCACGGACCATACCTTCCAAGCCCAAACCACCCCTTTCACTCACGGGCGAGGAGCGCCGCTCGAGTCCCCGGATCCGGCCCACCGCTCGAGCCACCGAGCAGCGGCGAGCAAGCAGCAGCCCAGAGCCGGACCCGAGCGCGGTGAGCGCAGCGGCCCCCCTCCCCGCCCGCGACATGTCACATTCGGAGTCTTCAGACAGAACTACAAGAAAGCCTACAGCCTGTAATGCCCCTGATGCAATGTTCCGCTGCCACCTCACCATCGCCGAGAGTAATAATGGAGAAGGGGTTTTATGCCGCGCTATTCACCAGGCACAAGGACGAGAACATATTCAATATTCCTTTAGTGTAGCTCTGCTCCCTTTATCAGGACATAAAGCACAAAAATAACATATTTATATGATATGTTATTATTGTGCTTTATGTCCTGATGAAGGGAGCAGAGCTCCTGAAACGCGTAGACTCAAGCTACAATAAAGGAATATTGAATATCTTCTCGTCCTTGTGCCTGGTGAATAGCGCGGCATAAAACCCCTTCTCCATTATTACACTCTGTTATCTACCACGGGAGCTGCAGCAGAATTCACCTAAATACCACATGCTTATATAGGAGTTGTGACTGGCACAACTTTTTGAGGTGAGTGCAAATCTTCCACTTCTCTCGGTATTTACCAGGTAAGACCCTATTGCGCTTTCTATTTCGACCCCCCAACTTACTGTCTCCTATAAATAAAAAATAATAATGATAATAATACCCTGAAAAAGTTTTGGAAAACGAACATGCAAAACTACCATGGGACTTCCGAATTCAGACTGACAAAGCCTTGGAACATAATAGTCTTGACCTTAAAAAAAGGAAGTTTGGATCATCAATGTTGCAATACCAGGCGACAGCAGGATTGATGAGAAGCAATTACAAAAACTGACACGATACGAGGATTTAAAGATCAAACTGCAAAGACTCTGGCACAAGCCAGTAGAGGTGGTCCAATGGTAATTGTCACCTAAAGGCCTTGGCCTGCACAGGAAACAATTGGAGATGACAAAATTGTAGGAGTTGAACCTGGCTCTACACCGGTCATGCTCTGTATTCTATGTGTTGTACCTACAGTATATGGTAATATGTAATGCTGCTATCTAATTACAGTTCCAGATTTAGTAGAGCAGGACTGTTACCAACAGGCAACACCTAGTGGTTGGGCTGGCATAGGAGCGGAGTGGAAAAGACAGGGTTAAGGGGGAAGTGACAGATGCGAAAAAGAAGAGAATAGGGAGGTTTCAAGAGGGTCCAATTCAGTATAGAGTTCATAGCGGTCATAGTGTTAATCTGGAAGCTGGGGAAGATAGGCGCACGTCTCAGCTGAGTTACACAGCTGACATGTGTGCCTGCCAGGTACAAATGGAATCGCTATCCGCCCAAGCCTTTTAACCCCTTAAAGGGCACTGTCAATATGCGACAGCGTCATTATCAGAGCGATCGCACTATAACTTTACTCACAGGCCTCCACCGGAAGTCATGTGATGTGATCACGTGGATCCGGTGGTTGTCATGGTACCACATCGTCATGTGATGACTCCTGTGCTCACCTGACTAAGGTCCTGTAAAAAAACAGCCGAGTACTGGCTGTTACAAGAGATGATCATTTCTCCCGGTCTGAGCGGTGCTGCTCTGATCGGGAGAAATGAATGAACGATCAGACAGCTGATCGTTACAGTCCCTTAGGGGGCTAGTAAAATAAAGAAAAAAGTTTAAAAAAAAGTTTAGAAAAATTTAAAAAAAAAATAAAAAAATCCTTAAAGTTCAAATCACCCCTCATTCGCCCCATTTAATATTAAAGGGTTAAACAAATTAAAAATATACAAATATTTGGTATTGCAGCATTCAGAAACGCCCGATCTATCAAAATATAAAATCAATTAATCGGATCGGTAAATGGCGTGGCAGCAAATAAATTCCAAACGCCAAAATTACGTTTTTTGGTCACCACAAATTTTGCACAAAATGCAATAACAGGCGATAAAAGAGTAGCATCGGCGCAAAAATGGTGCCGTTAAAAACGTCAGCTCGAGACACAAACATTAAGCCATCACTGAGCCATAGATCTCGAAAAATGAGAACGCTACGGGTCGTAGAATATGATGCAAAACTTACGCCACTTTTTTTAGGCACATTTCTGATTTTTTTCTAACCTCTTAGATAAAAGTAAACTTATTCATGTCTGGTATCTACGAACTCGTATCGACCTGAGACATCACAGCGACACATCAGTTTTACCATATGGTGAACACTGAGAATAAAATATCTCAAAAACAATAGTGCAATCGTACTTTTTTGCAATTTCTCCGCATTTGGAATTTGTTTCGCTGTTTTCCAGTACACTATATGGTAAAACTAATGGTTTCATTTAAAACTACAGCCATTCTGCAAAAAAAAAGAGCTCTCACATGACGATATTGACTGAAAAATAAAAAAGTTACGTCTCTCGGAGGAATAATTCAGAAAAAAATGGAAAGCGCAAATTTGGCAAGTCGTGAAGGGATTAAGGGAAAAAGAAATCCAAAGTGATTGCCCCTAAACCTAATAACTCGTTGGGCCACCCTTAGCAGCAACAACTGCAATCAAGCGTATGCGATAACTGGCAATGAGTCTTTTACAACGCTCTTGAGGAATTATGGCCCACTCATCTTTACAGAATTGTTGTAATTCAGTCACATTGGAGGGTTTCCGAACATGAACCGTCTTTTTAAGGCCATACCACAGCATCACAATCCGATTAAGGTCACGACTTTGATTAGGTCACTCCAAATACTTAATTTTGTTTTCTTATACCATTTAGAGGTGAACTTACTGGTGTGTTTTGGATCATTGTCCTGCTGCATAACCCAACTATACTTCAGCTTGAGATCACACGAAGAGATGGCTGGACATTCTTCTTCAGGAGTTTTTGATACAGCAGAATTCATGGTACCATTTACCCTAGCAAGTCTTCCAGGTCCTGAAGAAGCATAACAGCCCCAGACCATCACACCACCACCATCACCACGTGTAAAAGCCCGTTACACGCAACGACATCTCTAACGAGATGTCGCTGGGGTCATAGAATTCGTGACGCACATCTGGCCTCGTTAGCGACGTTGTTGCGTGTGACACTTACGAGCGACCGCTAACGATCCCAAATACTCACCAAATCGTTGATTGTTGACACGTCGTTCATTTTCATAATATCATTGCTCGTTTGGGAGGCAGCACACATCGCTACGTTTTACACCCCGGGAACGACGAACAACAGCGTTCCTGCGTCCTCCGGCAACGAGGTGGGAGTGACGTTTATGCGGCTGCTCTCCGCCCCTCCGCTTCTATTGGTGGCCCACTGTGTGACGTCGCTGTGAGGCCGCACGAACTGCCCCCTTAAAAATAGGTTATTCACCGGCCATAGCGAGGTCGTTAGGAAGGTAAGTATGTGTGACGGCTCCTAACGATATTGTGCGCCACGGGCAGTGATTTGCCCATGACGCACAAACGACGGGGGCGGGTGCGATCGGCAGCAACATCACTAGTGATGTCGCAGCGTGTAAAGCGGCCTTTACTGTTGGTATGATGTTCCTTTTCTGGAATGCTGTGCTACTTCTACGCCCAATGTAATGGGGCCTACACCTTCCAAAAAGTTCAACTTTTGTCTTCTCAGTCCACTAAGTATTCTCCCAAAAGTCTTGGGGATCCTAAAGATGTTTTCTGGCAAAACTGAGAACGAGCCTTTATGTTCTTTTGCTTACCAGTTGTTTTCATCTTGGAACTCTGCCAAACCAGTAAGACCTTAATTTATAAACTGCATTATGTCTTTACTTGTGTTATCTTTGTCTATTATTTGCATTTGTTTCATGATCTGAAACATTTGAGTGTTACAAACATGCAAAAGAATAAGAAATCAGGAAGGAGGCAAACACTTTATCACAGCACTGTATATATACAGAATTATACAGATAGTGAGAATTACACCCAGTATACACAACAGAAGTGGTGCTATGCAGTGCAAATATATACAGGGCAGGAGAAGTGGTACTGTGCAGTATATATACAGTTGAAACCAGAAGTTTCAATCCATTCTCTATAAAGACACATCTGCAGGTTTTTCTCACTATCTGACATTAAATCAGAATAAACCTTTCCCGTTTTAGGTCAATTAGGAACCAAAATTATTTATATTTGCCAAATGCCAGAATAATGAGAGAGAGAGAATGTTTTCAGGCATTTTTATTATATTCTGCAAAGTCAAACATTTACATACACTAAGAGTACTATGCCTTAAAACAATATGGGACAGCCCATATGATGATGTCATGTCTTTGGAAGCTTCTGGTTTATTGGCAACATCTGAGTTAATTACAGACACACCTGTGGATGGATTTTAATGCACACCTGAAACACACTGCTTCTTTGTGTAGCATCATGGGAAAGTAAAAAGAAATCAGCCAAGATCTCAGGAAGATAATTGAGTGCTTATACAAGTCTGGTTCATCCTTGGGTGCAATTTCCAGATACCTGAAAGTGCCTCGTTCATCTGTACAAACAATTATACGCAAGTACAAACAAGATGGGAATGTCAAGCCATCATATGGCTCAGGAATGAGACGGGTTCTGTGTACCAAAGATAAAAGTCCTTTGGTCAGACATGTGCATATCAACCCAAAATCAAAAGCAAAAGACCTTGTGAAGATGCTGGCAAAAGCTGGTAAGAGTGTGTCATTATCCACAGTGAAACATGTTCTGTATCAACATGGGCTGAAAGGACACTCTGGCTTGATAAAGCTTTTACTCTAAAAGAAACATATAAAAGCCAGACTACTGCTTGCAAATGCACACAGGAACAAAGACCTTAAGTTTTGGAGACATGTCCTGTGGTCTGACGAAACTAAAATTAAACTGGTTGTCCTTAATGACCATTGTTACGTTTGGAGGAAAAAGTGAGAAGATTTGAAGCCTAAGAACACCATCACAACTGTGAAACACGGGGGTAGCAGCATCATGTTGTGGGGCTGTTTTGCTGCAAGAATGTAACGCCTGCCTGGATCAACAGACTCAGATGGGATGTAATGGACAGGCTAGAGGGAAGCCACTCACCAAGCAAGACCCCCAGAACCCTGAAACCCTTTAACCCCTATACAGGGATTTGGAAATACACAGGGCCCTGGAGACCACTACCTGTGGAAGGCTGCAGTCCGATGAGAGTAGTCGTCAGGCAGGGTCAAACTAGGAACAGCAGAACAGGGACAGAATCTGCAGGCAAGGACGTAATCAGAAAACGTAGCAGAGGTCAAATCCGGATCGGGCAGCGAGGTACAAAAACAGCAGGCAGAAGGGTAGTCAGAAAACATGCACAAGTCAGAACACAGGAATCACAAAACAGAATAGGGCAGACCAGGAGCCAGGAAATCAGAACTATCTCTGGCAGAGGTCAGCAGACAGGAGGGGAACTAAGAAGGGTGTGGTGTCTTCCCATTGGCTTTAGCTTAACGCTGGCAACTTCAGCT
Organism: Anomaloglossus baeobatrachus; assembly: GCF_048569485.1. NCBI lineage: Eukaryota > Metazoa > Chordata > Amphibia > Anura > Aromobatidae > Anomaloglossus > Anomaloglossus baeobatrachus. Next base: position 42,699,230 of record NC_134355.1, on the reverse strand, counting down.
GGAAGACACACGCCACCCACAGTCAGCCAGTGGTACTGCAAATCCCAAGATAACCCAGCCAGTGGATGATCGGAGACTGCGCCCACCGGTGCCGCTGGCATCGACTCCTCTCCCATCACCAGCACCATCCATGGCAGGAACATGGCGTCGCCTGGTGATCGGAGCAGAAGTCGCTAGAGCAGACTCCGGTGGTGACGTAACAGTACCCCCCCCTCCACAAGGGGCCTCCGGACCCTCAAAACCCAGCTTGCCAGGAAACTGGAGGTGAAACCGCTGGACCAGACCCTTAGCATGATTATCGCTCACAGGGACCCATGACCTCTCCTCAGGGCCGTAACCCCTCCAATACACCAAATACTGTACCGCCCCTCTGACAATACGGGAATCAAGTATTCTCTGTACCTCATACTCCAAGTTACCTTCAACCAAAACAGGAGGAGGGGGTCACTGACTGGGTGAATGGGGACACGATATAACTTGAGGAGGGACTTATGGAACACATTCGATATCTTAATGGATGGGGGGAGTTGCAGGCGGAAAGCTGTGGGATTAATTACCTCGATTATCTCGTAAGGTCCAATAAACCTCGGACCCAGCTAAGCAGAAGGGACTTTGAGTTTAATATTCCGTGTTGATAACCATACCTTGTCCCCAACTCCAAGGCTAGGGCCCTTGGAACGTCTCTTATTAGCAGAGGAGGCTTGTCCAACTTTTGCCTTCTTCAAGTTCTCTTTCACTTCAGACCAGATAGCCTTCAGTTTGTCTACAGTTGATTCAGCCTCAGGAGTATCCACCACAGCGGAAGAAAAAGAACCAAAACGTGGATGCAACCCTAAATTGCAGAAAAAGGGGGTAGTCTTGATGGATTCCTGATACTGATTATTGATGCCGATCTCAGCTTGCGGCAGATATTCCACCCAGTCAGACTGACGGTCAGACACATAACACCAGAGATATTGTTCAAGGGTTTGATTGGAACGTTCAGTCTGACCATTGGTCTCTGGGTGGTAGGCAGATGAAAAAGATAGCTCTATATTGATCTTTTTACAAAACGCCCTCCAGAATTTCGAGATGAACTGTGTTCCTCGGTCAGAAACAATATTTTCCGGAGCCCCGTGTAACCGCACAATATGCCTAATAAACAACTTGCTAAGGCCTGTTTCACACGTCAGTGAAAAACACAGACGTTCTTCACTGACGTGTAAAACACGCACATGTCCCTCCGTGTTCCGTGATTCATGGCACACGTGGGTTGTCCATGTGCAATCTGTGATCCGTGATCCCGTGATTGCATATGGACATTACTCACCTGCCTTCACTGCTGCTGTCCATGGTGCTGAAGTCTCCAGCTCTGCAGCGTCCGCCCACCGCTCTCAGCACCTACTTCCTGGTCGGATTTTCCTGCTCTCATGAATATTCATGAGCCAGGCAGGAGCTGCCGAAAGCAGAGGCTGCACAGAGAATCGCAGGCAAGGTAAGTTGAAAATTTTTAATATTTAATATGTCCGTGATTTTCTTGTACGTGTTTCACTGATCACACACGGATCACACCATAGTGTGGTCCGTGGGTCATCAGTGATGCCAGACAAAAACTGACATGTCTCCGTGCAGAATCACGGCCACGGGTGCACGCTGCACGGAGACACGTTCAGTGAAAAATCACTGATGTGTGAGCAGACCCATTGATTATAATGGGTCTGCGTATGTCAGTGATTCTGGTACATTTTAAAAATAGCACAAATGTACCAGAATCACTGACGTGTGAAACAGGCCTAAGAGTTTCAGAATTGGGTAATCCGGACAGAGGAACGAAATGACACTGTTTGCTGAATCTATCCACTACTACCCAGATACAGGTCTTCCCTTCTGAGGGTGGAAGGTCAGTGATGAAGTCCATGGAGAGATGTGTCCAAGGGCTTACTGGAGTAGGCTCGAGCACAAGTTTCACAAGCCAGTACATATTCCTTACAATCTTTCGCTACGGTTGGCCACCAAAAATTCCTGGTTACTAGTCGGAGTGTATTGCCTATACCAGGGTGGCCTGCAAGCACAGAATTGTGGGATTCCTGGAGTACCCGAAGGCGAAGTGAGGGGGCGACAAACAGTTTATGGACAGGAGTGGTTTCAGGAGCTTGGTCTTGGGTATTAAGGACCTCTTCTATCAAATCTAAGGAAACAGATGACATAATAATGCCTTTAGCTAAAATATGCACTGGTTCAGAGGTTTCAGACTGAGAGGGACAGAAGCTATGGGAAAGTGCATCAGCTTTTGTGTTCTTGGTACCGGGCTGGAACGTTACCACAAAATCAAATCTGGAGAAGAACAATGCCCACCTAGCTTGCCTAGGATTGAGTCTCTTAGCAGATTCCAGATAAGTGAGGTTCTTATGGTCTGTGATGACTGTGACCTTATGTTTGGCACCTTCGAGGATGTGGCGCCATTCCTCAAAGGCCCATTTAATTGCCAACAGCTCACGATTACCAATGTCATAATTTCTCTCTGTGGGAGAAAACTTGCGGGAAAAGAAGGCACAAGGACGAAGCTGAGTGAGAGACGGAGTACCTTGTGATAGCACCGCTCCCACTCCAACCTCGGATGCATCGACTTCTACAATAAACGGACGCATAAGGTCAGGCTGAACCAGAATTGGGTCTGAGGAGAAACATTCTTTTAATTTTGAGAAGGCATGGATCGCCTCTGGCTTCCAATTAACTACATCAGCCCCATTTTTAGTCAAATCGGTGAGGGTTTTGGCAATTTTGGAAAAATCTCTAATAAATTTGCGATACTAATTAGCAAACCCAAGGAAACGCTGCAAGGCTTTCAGAGACTTGGGTTGCACCCACTCCTTAATCGGTTGAAGCTTAGAGGGCTCCATGCGAAAGCCTTCTGCAGACAATATATAACCCAGGAAATTAACCTCTGCCTCAAAAAAAACACATTTCTCATATTTAGCAAATATGGAATTCTCCCTGAGTCTCTGGAGTACAGTGCGTACATGTAGGACATGTGACGTAGCATCAGGAGAATAAATTAGGATGTCATCCAGATAGACCACCACATATTGACCACAAATATCTCTGAAAATGTCATTAACAAAGTTCTGAAAGACAGCCGGCGCATTACTTAACCCAAAAGGCATTACCAAGTACTCATAGTGTCCCTCTGGAGTGTTAAATGCCGTTTTCCACTCATCCCCTTCTCTGATGCGGATTAGGTTATATGCTCCACTGAGATCCAGCTTGGTGAAGTACCGGGCTCCTGTGAGCTGGTTAAACAGATCGGGGATGAGTGGCAGAGGGTACTGATTCTTTACAGTAATAGCATTAAGTTCAAGGTAGTCAATACAAGGTCTGAGGCCACCATCATTTTTATAAACGAAAAAGAATCCAGCGCCGACTTGTGACCTGGATGGTCTGATAAACCCTCTCTGCAGACTGTCTGCTATATAATCTTTCATGGCCTGACACTCCGGACCCGAAAGATTATACATTTTACCCTTGGGGAGTCGGGAATTGGGGACCAAATCTATGGGGCAGTCATATTCTCTGTGTGGAGTTAATTTTTCAGATTCAGATACAGAAAACACGTCAGCAAATTCCCTGAATGCATGAGGTATGAAGATAGGTTCAGCTCTGGTCAGGTTAACAGATAAAGACATACACGTCTCCTGACACTCAGGGCTCCAGCGCACAATCTCACCGTGATGCCAGTCTATGACCGGGTTATGTTTGCGCAGCCATGGCATGCCCAATACCACTGCTGACATCAGATTCTCAAGAACAAAATATGACACAGATTCTACATGCAGAGCCCCAACAAACATGGAGCTCTCTGGAGTTACAAAAATAACCACACCCTGCGTGAGAGGTGTACTATCGATAGCAGATATTCTAATAGGTGCATTCAATCTTAGCAAAGGTAAACCCAGCTCTTTTGCTACAATAGTGAAATTTGCTGCAGAGCCACAATCAACAAAGGCCTGGAGCTGCAAAGATTTTCCTTGGTGAGACAATGAAACAGGTAATATTAACCTCATAGGGTCTGCAGGGAGTACCTGGCCACCTGAGTGTGCATCCTGGGGCCCACTCAGGTGGTGCTGCTGCCTTGGAAGTGATTGCCTCTGATATCCAGGCATTCCATGTTTGGCTCCACAACATGATCTGCTCCCTTGCAGTCGATGGGACTCTGGACATGATGAGGTAGGTGCTGCAGGAGCTTGAACTTGAGCAGACCTGAGATCCTGCACTTGCTGTGTAAGTCCATGTACAAGGCCAGAAAGGGTGTGCGCCTAGTTTAGCACAGCATGCAGAGAATCCATTTTTTTTTCTCTCTCCTTCTTAGATGTGCCAGAGATCATGTAACGCCTGCCTGGATCAACAGACTCAGATGGGATGTAATGGACAGGCTAGAGGGAAGCCACTCACCAAGCAGGACCCCCAGAACCCTGAAAGCCTTTAACCCCTATACAGGGATTTGGAATTACACAGGACCCTGGAGATCACTACCTGTGGTAGGCTGCAGTCCGATGAGAGTAGTCGTCAGGCAGGGTCAAACTAGGAATAGCAGAACAGGGACAGAATTGGCAGGCAAGGACGTAATCAGAAAACGTAGCAGAGGTCAAATCCGGCTCGGGCAGCGAAGTACAAAAACAGCAGGCAGGAGGGTAGTCAGAAAACACGCAGAAGTCAGCACACAGGAATCACAAAACAGAATAGGGCGGATCAGGAGCCAGGAAATCAGAACTATCTCTGGCAGAGGTCAGCAGACAGGAGGGGAACTAAGAAGGGTGTGGTGTCTTCCCATTGGCTTTAGCTGAACGCTGGCAACTTCAGCTGGAAGACAGACACCACCCACAGTCAGCCAGTGGTACTGCAGATCCCAAGATAACCCAGCCCAGTGGATGATCGAAGCCTGTGCCCACCGATGCCGCTGGCATCGACTCCTCTCCCATTACCAGCACCATCCATGGCAGGAACACGGAGTCGCCTGGCGATCGGAGCAGAAGTCGCTGGAGCGGACTCCGGTGGTGACGTAACAAAGAGGGACTGGTGCACTTCACAAAATAGATGGCATCATGAGGAAAGAAGATTATGTGGCAAAACTGAAGCAACATCTCAAGACATCAGCCAGGAACTTAAAACTTGGGCAGAAATGGGTCTTCCAAATTGCCAATGACCCGAAGCATGCTGTCAAACTGGGTGGAAAGTGGCTTAAGGATAGCAAAGTCAGTGTTTTGGAGTGGCCATCACAAAGCCCTGATCTCAATCCTATTGAAAATTAATGGGCAAAGCTGAAAAGGTCAGTGTGAGCAAGACGACCTACAAACATGGCTCAGTTACACCAGCTCTGTCAGGAGGAATGGACCCAAATTCCTACCAACTATTGTGAGAAGCTTGTGGAAGGAGATCCAAAACGTGTCACCCAAGTCATACAGTGTAAGGGCAATGCCACCAAATATTAATGAAATGTATGGAGATTTTTGACTTTGCAGAAAGTAATAAACTTGCCTTAAAACATTCTCTCTCTATCATTATTCTGCATTTGGAAAATATAAATAATTTTGGTTCCTAATTGACCTAAAACGGGAAAGGTTTATTCTGATTTCATGTCAGAGAGTGAAAAAAAACCTGCAGATGTGTCTTTATAGAGAGAGGAGGGAAAAACCTGCAGATGTGTCTGTATAGACACATCTGCAGGTCCAGGCATATTCACACATTTCTGTCCAGGCCTATTTCATGAGTTTTATTTTTTTTTAATTCTGTGGCAGCATGGTTGAAAAGCAATATATGACTTTCATTTGTTCATTTTCATAGATTTTTAATTTATTATTACTTTTGCCGGATTCAAGTTACTTCTGTGACCATTGTGGGTTTTTCTATCATTAAACAAGGGGAACCAATAATTTTGTTGTATAAAGAACAGGAGAATACCAATACATGGACTATATACTGGGGAGCTGTGTATATACCGTAGCATTTAGTGTGGCATTGTGCTTGTTTATATAATTTGCAGTGAGGAATCCCCACTATATACTGTATTAAAGAGCATAGTATGGAGCAGTCTATATAGTGTATTGTAACGTCCGGGTGGTGGAACCTCTGGGCCGTACACCGGTTTCCCTTGAGGAGGCAGCCAGGCAGGTCACCCCGCCAGAGGGTCTGGGTGCACGGTAGCCGAAGCACTGGTGGTAGTCAGACAGTCCGTAGGGGAGCAGGAAAGGTGGATGGAGTTCTGGACGGTGGTCCGGGTGACGAGGCTCAGAGTCCGAGGCCAGGTGGTAAGGTCAGGCGGGATCCGAGACTTGCTGAGCGATGGAACGGGTCACCAAGCGGAGCCAGGGACTGGAGACTGGCGGAGCTGCAGAGGTGGTGGCACATCCGCCGAAGTCACCGTCAGGGTACGGGAATGAGCGTGGTTCGGAGCGGCTGGCGTGGCAGGACAGGCTCTACGAGACAGGACAGGGTTAATGCAGGCAAGGTACAAGACAAAGCAATAGGGGACCTGAACACTAGCTTGCTAAACACGTAGAACAGGCCCCGCCCACCAGGAAAGTGATTCTTAATATACCCTGTACCTGTCTATGTAATTTCCTGTTTCTCGGTGCTGGCCCTTTAAGAGAGGGTCAATGACCGCGCGCGCGCCCTAATGCGCATGCGCGAGGCCCGGGTGCCAGAAGCCAGAGGAGGGAGCGGTGAGGAGGAAGCAGGAGAGCCGGGCTGAGGCAGAGACGCCGACGGGCGCCGGGAGCGGGAACCGGGCTGCCTGGGGACCGCAGGCGATGGGACAGGAAGGCTATGGAGCGGGGGACCGGGAAGCCTGGCATGGGAGCGGGTAAGCAAGGCAGAGGGACTGGGGAGCTTGGCAGGAGAGCCGGGGAGCCGGGGAGCGTGACAGTGCCCCCTCCCCCACGCCCCCCTCCCCGCAAGCGGGACAGGAAGGCACGAATCAGAGGAGTGCCCACATTCTCCCGGGGCTCCCAGGACCTATCCTCGGGACCATACCCCGCCCAGTCCACCAGGAAATACTGCCGACCTCGTACGGTCTTCATGGCCACGATATCCCTTACCGCATAGATGTCATCGTCAGCGATGGGAGGAGGAGCAGTACCGGCATCAGCGGAGAAGGGACCAAGGACAACAGGCTTGAGCAAGGAGACATGGAAAGAGTTGGGTATCCGCATCGTGGCCGGGAGCTGCAGCTTGTAGGAGACTGCATTGATCTTGCTGATGACTTTAAACGGCCCGATGTAACGAGGACCCAACTTGTAGGATGGCAACTTCAATCTGACATACTTGGATGCAAGCCAGACCAGATCACCAGGGGAGAAACACGGGGGATCCAGGCGCCTTTTGTCCGCATGTCTCTTCATCCGCAAAGAAGCACGCTCAAGGGAGGTCTTCACAGAGCTCCATATGGCTGAGAAGTCCTGGACCAGAGCATCTGCTGCGGGGACATCGGAAGCCGAGGATACTGGCAATGGAACAGAAGGCTGAAGTCCGTAAACGACTCGGAATGGAGAGCTGGAGGTGGACTCGCTGATGTGATGGTTGTGGGAGAACTCAGCCCAAGGAAGAAGCGTGGACCAGTCATCGTGATGGGCATTAACGTAGTGGCGCAGGAAGGAGGTCAGGATTTGATTGACCCGCTCCACTTGCCCATTCGACTGAGGATGGTAGGCCGAAGAAAAGTCCAGAGATACTTCCAGATGTTTGCAGAGGGCCCTCCAGAAGCGCGAGGTAAACTGAGTTCCTCTGTCGGACACAATGTGTGCGGGAAAGCCATGCAATCGGAATATATGTTGGATGAAGGAGTCAGCTAGCTCCTGGGCAGAGGGCAGCCCGGCCATGGGAATGAAGTGAGCCATTTTGGAGAAACGGTCCACCACAACCCATATGACTGTGTGTCCAGAGGATAAAGGTAAGTCCGTAATGAAGTCCATTGCGATATGTTGCCACGGAACGGAAGGAATGGGCAGAGGCAGGAGACGTCCATATGGTAGGTGCTTGGGTGTCTTGTTCCGGGCACAGGACGGACAGGCCGAGACGAAGGTTGAGACGTCTTTACGGAGGGACAGCCACCAGTAGTGACGGACAATCGTGCTCCAAGTCTTCTTCTGACCAGCATGACCGGCGATCTTCGAGGCATGGCCCCAGTGCAGGACTCTCTGTCTGTCAGTATCTGGGACATAGGTATTCCCAGGGGGTATCTGAGTTACCGTGACAGGATTCACCGGCATGATGTTGCTGGGGTTGATGATGGGCTGGAATGTCTCCTCCTCCGACTCCACGGGCACTAAGGACCTGGACAAAGCGTCTGCCCGCACGTTTTTGTCCGCAGGCCGAAAATGGAGTTGGAAATCAAATCGGGCAAAAAACAAGGACCAGCGGGCTTGTCGTGGGTTCAGTCTTTGGGCTGACCGCAGGTACTCCAGATTCTTGTGGTCTGTGTATATGATTACAGGGTATACTGCGCCCTCCAAGAGGTAGCGCCATTCCTCCAAGGCAAGCTTCACGGCCAGTAGCTCCCGATCCCCGATGGTGTAATTGCGTTCGGGTGCTGAGAAGCTCTTGGAGAAGAATCCGCAAGTGATTATCTTCCCGGTGGAGGATTTCTGCATCAACACTGCTCCGGCTCCTGAGGAGGAGGCATCCACCTCCAAGGTGAACTGTCTGTTCAATTCAGGGCGATGGAGAACCGGGGAGGAAGCAAACGCCTGTTTCAAGGAGCAGAACGCGGCATCGGCCGCCGGGGGCCAGTCCTTAGGATTAGCTCCTTTCTTAGTCAAGGCAGAGAGAGGCGCAGTCAAGGCGGAGAAATGCGGGATGAATTGCCGATAATAGTTTGCAAAGCCGAGAAAGCGTTGGATAGCCTTCAGTCCGGAAGGAGGAGGCCAGTTGAGGATGGCAGACACTTTCTCTGGGTCCATCTGCAGGCCAGTGTCCGAGATTACATAACCCAGGAAGGGAAGAGATGACTTTTCAAAGAGGCATTTCTCATACTTGGCGTACAGACGGTTTTCTCTAAGCCTCTGGAGAACTAGCTGCACGTTTTCTCTGTGGGTCTGTAGATCCGGAGAGAAGACCAGGATGTCATCCAGATATACCACGACACAGACATAGAGGAGATCTCTGAACACGTCGTTCACCAGTTCTTGGAAGACTGCCGGAGCATTACACAGACCAAAGGGCATGACACAATACTCATAGTGCCCATCCCGAGTGTTGAAGGCGGTTTTCCATTCGTCTCCAGAGCGAATGCGAACCAGGTTATAGGCCCCACGAAGGTCCAACTTAGTGAAGACCCGGGCTCCTCGGAGCCGATCGAATAGTTTGGGGATAAGCGGCAGAGGGTATTTGTTCTTTACGGTGATCTGGTTTAAACCCCGGTAGTCGATGCAAGGGCGCAGATCACCCTCCTTTTTCTTGACGAAGAAAAACCCTGCTCCGGCAGGGGATGAGGACCTCCGAATGAACCCCTTTGCCAGGCTCTCGGTAATATAGGCAGACATAGCTCGTGTCTCCGCAGGGGACAAGGGGTATATTCTTCCTCTAGGAGGCATGGTTCCTGGCAGTAAATCGATGGCGCAGTCGTAGGGACGATGAGGCGGTAGTACCTCTGACTCCTTTTTATCAAAAACGTCCGAGAAGGACCAGTAGGCAGAAGGGAGTCCTGGTAGAGACTCTGGAACCGGAGGGCGTCGAACGGGCTGGATGGTTTTCAGACATCTCTCGTGGCACGAGGAGCACCATCGGGTGATTTCACCTGTACTCCAGCTGACTGACGGTTCGTGTGTCCGTAACCATGGGAGTCCCAGCAGGATCTGATGAGACATACGCGGGAGGACGTAGAAGGTGATCTTCTCGGTGTGCAGGGCACCGATCCGTACTTCCACAGGCTTGGTGATCAGTGAGACGGTGTCAGAGAGGGGTCTCCCATCTACAGAGGCGATCACCAGCGGTTTCTCTAGTGGGAGGACAGGCACCTGGTACTTATCCACCGTGGCCTGCTGGATGAAGTTGCCTGCTGCTCCGGAGTCAAGATACGCCTCTGCCGTGAACCGGGTCTCTTCTGTGGTGACTTGAGTAGTCCAGGTAACGGAGTCTGAGAGTGTCCCAGCACCTAGGGTGGCCTCTCCTACCAGGCCTAGGCTTTGGAGTTTCCCGGCTTCTCGGGACAAGAGCGTAGCAGGTGTGTGCCGGCTCCGCAGTAGAAGCAGAGACCTTTTGCTAGTCGTTCTGCTCTGCGTTGCTCAGACTGCCTCAGGCGGTCAATCTGCATGGGCTCGTAGGTAGAAGCGCCAGGTGACGACACTGGGGAGCGATGGGCTTCAGTGGTGGGGAGGCGTGCCGCATCGGACGCCTCTCGCGGGACACCTCTTTGGATCGTTCCTGGAAACGAAGATCCACTCGAGTCGCTAGAGCAATCAGGGCATCCAAGGAGGACGGCACGTCCCGACCTGCCAGCTCATCTTTAATCCGACCCGAGAGTCCCTCCCAGAAGGCGGCGGTTAGGGCCTCATTGTTCCAGCCGAGTTCCAAGGCCAAGGTGCGAAACCGAATGGCGTATTGGCCCACCGTCAGAGTCCCCTGACGTAGCCGGAGGAGGGATGAGGCAGACGCGGAGGCGCGTCCAGGCTCATCAAAGGTGGTACGAAATGCCTGCAGGAACTCCTGGATGTTGGTAGTTACCGGATCCTCCTTCTCCCACAAGGGGTTCATCCAGGCCAGTGCCTCTCCTTCCAGATGGGACATCATGAAGGCGACCTTGGCTTGGTCAGATGCAAAAAGGTGCGGCAGCTGCGTGAAATGGAGGGAGCACTGATTAATGAATCCCCTGCAGGTCTTGGGATCACCGGCGTACCGGGGTGGTGAGGCCAAACGGAGTTTGGAAGCATCCGAGGAGACTGCCACGGGAGCTGCGGTCGTGGGTTGTGCAGTGGGAACCCGAGATGCCACAGGCGTGACCGCTGCTTGTAGCGCGTTCAGACGGGCATCCACAGAAGTCATGAAGTTCAGCATGCGGGTCTGGGTCTCGCGCTGTCGTGTGAGTTCCTGCTGCAGGGCCGCTAGTGCTTCGGCGGGATCCATGGCCTGTTCTAGCTGTAACGTCCGGGTGGTGGAACCTCTGGGCCGTACACCGGTTTCCCTTGAGGAGGCAGCCAGGCAGGTCACCCCGCCAGAGGGTCTGGGTGCACGGTAGCCGAAGCACTGGTGGTAGTCAGACAGTCCGTAGTGGAGCAGGAAAGGTGGATGGAGTTATGGACGGTGGTCCGGGTGACGAGGCTCAGAGTCCGAGGCCAGGTGGTAAGGTCAGGCGGGATCCGAGACTTGCTGAGCGATGGAACGGGTCACCAAGCGGAGCCAGGGACTGGAGACTGGCGGAGCTGCAGAGGTGGTGGCACATCCGCCGAAGTCACCGTCAGGGTACGGGAATGAGCGTGGTTCGGAGCGGCTGGCGTGGCAGGACAGGCTCTACGAGACAGGACAGGGTTAATGCAGGCAAGGTACAAGACAAAGCAATAGGGGACCTGAACACTAGCTTGCTAAACACGTAGAACAGGCCCCGCCCACCAGGAAAGTGATTCTTAATATACCCTGTACCTGTCTATGTAATTTCCTGTTTCTCGGTGCTGGCCCTTTAAGAGAGGGTTAATGACCGCGCGCGCGCCCTAATGCGCATGCGCGAGGCCCGGGTGCCAGAAGCCAGAGGAGGGAGCGGTGAGGAGGAAGCAGGAGAGCCGGGCTGAGGCAGAGACGCCGACGGGCGCCGGGAGCAGGGACCGGGCTGCCTGGGGACCGCAGGCGATGGGACAGGAAGGCTATGGAGCGGGGGACCGGGCAGCCTGGCACGGGAGCGGGTAAGCAAAGCAGAGGGACCGGGGAGCATGGCAGGAGAGCCGGGGAGCCTAGCAGGGGAGCCGGGGAGTGTGACATGTATATACTATATAGTGTAGATATGTGGCTACATAGCACTGCACTATACACACATATATACAAACAACGCTTTACTATATACTATATACACAGGTCTACACTATATACTTACTTATGCTGTATATATCACATAGACGACACTGAGACTGGTGTATATTCAGTACATTGGCAACCCTGGGGCTGGTGCATATAAACTCCATAGGAGACACTGGGAATAGTCCATAGGAGACACTGGGAATAGTCCATAGGAGACATAGAGGCCAATGTATAAATAGGAGATACTGACAATTATGTATATGCACCACAGAGGATACACTGGAGCTGGCAGTTATCCCAGTTGCTTGTGCACCTTTTTCTACCACACTTTTTCCTTCCACTCAACTTTCCATTAATATGCTTGGATACAGCGCTCTGTGAACAGCCAACTTCTTTAGCAATGACCTTTTGTGGGTTACCCTCCTTGTGGAATGTGTCAATGACTGCCTTCTGGACATCTGTCAAGTCAGCAGTCTTCCCCATGATTGTGTAGACTACTGAACCAGACTAAGGGACCATTTTAAACACTTGCGGAGCATTTGCAGGTGTTTTGTGGTAATTCTAATTTTCTGAGATAATGACTTTTGGGTTTTCATTGGCTGTAAGCCATAATCATCAACAGTAACAGAAACAAACACATGAAATAGATCAATCTGTGTGTAATGACTAAATAATATATAGAAATAGATCCCTCTGTGTGTAATGACTCTATATAATATATAGAAGTAGATCCCTCTGTGTGTAATGACTATATATAATATATAGAAATAGATCCCTCTGTGTGTAATGACTATATATAATATATAGGAATACATCCCTCTGTGTGTAATGACTCTATATAATATATATGAATAGATCCCTCTGTGTGTAATGACTCTACATAAGGCCCCTTTCACACGTCAGTGATTCTGGTACGTTTGTGCTTTTTTTTAATTGTACCAGAATCACTGACATAGGCAGACCCATTATAATGAATGGGTCTGCTCACACATCAGTGATTTGTCACTGCACGTGTCTCCGTGCAGCGTACCCGCGTGTGCGTGATTGCCGCACGGAGACATGTCCATTTTTTTCTGGCATCACTGATGTCCCACGGACCACGCAGTGGTGTGGTCCGTGAAACACGTGCCAGAAAAAAACGTGCTTTTAAAATAGAAAACATTTTAACTCACCCGGCGTCCAGCGATGTCCTCTGCAGCCCGTTCTCCCTGCTGCTTCTAAGCCGGCTGATTACTGTTGCGCATATTCATGATGCACGACACAGCCGACCCGGAAGTAGCTGCTGCGGGGGTCAGCGCTGGCCGGATGCTGCGTCACGGGAGCGATCAGCACCATGGACAGCGGGAGCGTGCACAGGTGAGTGAATCTCTAAGTGCAATCACGGGCCACGGAGAACGGAGCCCGGATTGCACTTAGACAACCCACGTGTGCCGAGATTCACGGCACACGCAGGGACATGTGCGTGTTTTACACGCCAGTGAAAAACGTCTGTGTTTTTCACTGATGTGTGAAACGGGCCTAATATATAGGAATAGATCCCTCTGTGTGTAATGACTCTGTATAATATATAGGAATAGATCCCTCTGTGTGTAATGACTCTATATAATATATAGAAATAGATCCCTCGGTGTGTAATGACTCTATATAATATATAGGAATAGATCCCTCTGTGTGTAATGACTCTATATAATATATAGGAATAGATCCCTCTGTGTGTAATGACTCTATATAATATATAGAAATAGATCACTCTGTGTGTAATGACTCTATATAGTATATAGAAATAGATCACTCTGTGTGTAATGACTCTATATAATATATATGAATAGATCCCTCTGTGTGTAATGATTCTATATAATATATAGGAATAGATCCCTCTGTGTATAATGACTCTATATAATACATGCGTTTCCCTTTTTGTATTGAATTACTGAAATAAACTGAATTTTTGATGATATTCTAATTTATTGAGATTCACGTGTATATCAGTGTTATCTGTGGTGTTACATAGGACTTCAGGTGACATCTGCTACATTTTCTGTACTCAGGGAGTTATCACTGTGCCATGAAGAAGCGGAGATAAGACCTGTGAAACGATTGTCGGAGCCTCCACCCTTCCTGTGCCCCACCAAGCTGCACTTCAGGTAAAAATGTTCAGCTGCTAGATTTCATGCACTGACTGATTACTTATATGGACGCTTTCCATGAGTTGTATTTCAATGACATGCTACAGCTGGATTGTTTTTCCTGTTGAATTATTGATTACTTCTCCATAGCTTGGTGTGCTATTTCTACCCCATGGTGTGATATAGACGTTTTTGTATCCATTTGTCTTAATTCAATCTTTTAAAATGTTTGGATATTTTTATTAAAGATTATCGTCTTTTGCACATTTAAAACTCCACTTTATTCTTCTCGTTATCACTTATACCGCACGGTGAATGTCGTAAAAAATAGTAATAAAGCCAATTCTTCAACTGCTGTTGATTTGTTTATTCTTTCTCCGAATGATCACAGACCAGCACTGTTCATATTTATCCTGCGCGCTACGCTGAGCGCTTACACTGGGGATTATATGTAAATATCTGAAAAACTTGATTCCGAAAAAATTCCCAGTAGAAAATTCACTGTAATGAGGCAGAGAGAGTTACTTTGAATTCCCGTTTGGCCTGTGGTCCGGCGGTGTCTTTTTACGTGTTTTTTTAGACATAGACAAAAGTGTGGTTATCAGCAGTTTTGTTCACCTTAGAAAAGACAGATACCGCTGAACAGAGGCCGAATGGAGTCTAGCATAACTCTTCTGTCTCATTATAGTTAATGGATCCATTGAGGGTTTCACCTGAATCATGTATTTAAGAGCTGTAGATGGAAGCTCTAATGTAAGTGATCAGCATAGAGCACAGGATAAATGTGAATTGATTCAAAATGTTCCTTACAACCAATTGCCACCAAATAGCATTCAACTCAATCCACAGAAACACAAGTTTCACTCACTTTCATCATCTGTTAATGGAAATATAGGAGGTTTCCATGCTATTGTTACACAAAGGTTCTGGACAAATGCTATGGCTCCCCCCCAAAAAATAAATCCAGCAAAATCTATGCTTCCAAATCCAAATGCCCCCTCCTTTCTGAGCACTGCAATTTGCCTAAACCACAGTTAAAAAACCACATGTTGGGCATTGTTGTAGTGAAACGAGCCCATTTAATTTACGGGGAGTGTGTCTCCAGAAGCACAAGCTGGACACAATGTATGGGCACTACAATGTACATAGCATTATAAGGGCATATTTGCAATTTTTAATTCTGCAATATTCATTGCGTTTGACACCATGGGTGGTTTCCACTGACAAAATTGTCACTACACCTCTAGATGAACTCCCACAGGGGTGTAATTTCCAAAAGGTGATCACTTGAGGGGGTTTTCTGACACTTAGGGGGTCTGCAAGTGGAGTCAACAAATTATTCTAGGAAAATTTGTGCTCAAAAAATCAAATGGCGCTGCTTTTCTCCTGAGCCCTTTGGTGCAGCCAGTCAGTACTGTACAGTCCCATGTGGGGTATTACCACGTTCAGGAGAAATTGTAATATCTTATGGGACCCTTTTTTAATTATTCCCCTTGTGAAAATTGGAAATCTGGGGTTAAAACAACATTTTGGTGGTAAACGTACTTATTTTTTCTTCATCGCCCAATGGTATAAAATTTTGTGACACACCTGTGGAGTCAATAAGCTTACTGCACCCCTAGATGAATTCATTGAGGGTGCAGTTTGTAAAATGGGGTCACTTGTGGGGGATTTCTGCTGTTCTAGCACCTCCAGGGCTCTGCCAATGTACCCAAATCACTCCAGCAAAATCTGCACTCCAATATGGCGCTCCTTCCCTTTTCAGCTTACCACTGTAGTTCCAGATTACATGGAGGGTATAGGCGCACTCAGAAAAAATGACACAACAAATTGTATGGTCCATTTTTTGCTTATTAGCCCTCATAAAAATTAAAAACTTGGGGCTAAACAATATTTTAGTGAAAAAAATATAATTATTGTTTCTTCACCACCCAGTGGTATAAAATTAAAAGACAAGCTATGATGTCAATATGCTCACTGCACCCCTAGATGAGTTGATTGAGGGGTGTAATTTGTAAAATGTGATTACTTTTGGGGTCTGCATTTCTGGAACCCCCAAACCATTCCAACTAAATCAGCACTCTGATATTGCGCTCCTTCCCTTCCGATCCCTACCGTGTGCCAAAACAGTGGTTTTCCACCACATATGGGGTATCATTCTACTCAGGAGAAATTACACATCAAATTGTACAGTTCATTTTCTCCTGTAATCTTTATGAAAATTAAAACTTGGGGGTAAAAGCAGAATGTTTGTTAGAAATTTTTTTTTTTTCATTTCCACGGCTCAACGGTATAAACTTCTGTGAAGTATCTGGGGGTCTAAGGTGCTCACCACACATCTAGATAGATTACTTGAGGGTCTAGTTTTCAAAATGAGGTCACATGTAGGGGGTTTCCACTGTTTAGGCACATCAGGCGCTCTGCATATGTGACCTGGAGTCCGCTAATGATTCCAGACAATTTTGCATTTCAAAAAGTGGAATACCGCTCCTTACCTTCTGAGCCATGAAGTGAATCCAAAGAGTAGATTTCCACCAAATGGGGTATCAGCATACTTTTGAGAAATAGCACAACAAATTGTACGGTGCATTTTTTTCTTTTACCCTTGTAAACATTTTAAATTTGGGCAAAAGCAACATGTTTGTGGGAAAAATTTATTTTTTCATTTTCACTGCTCAACGGTATAAAATTCTGTGAAGAACCTGAGAGTTTAAGGTGCTCATTACACATCTAAATAAATTCCTTGAAGGGTTTAGTTTCCAAAATAAAGTCACATGTGGGGGAGTTCCCGTTTAGACACATCAGGGGCTCTCCAAATGCAACATGACAGTGGCTAACAATTCCAACCAATTTTGAATTCAAAAAGTCAAATAGCACTCCTTTCCTTCCGAATCCTACTGTGCACCTAAACAGTAGATTCCCACCACACATGGGGTATCAGTGTTCTCTGGAGAAACTGCACAACAAATTGTATGGTGCAGTTTCTCCTGTTACCCTTGAGAAAATGATTGATTTCGTTTCTGTGAAGCACGGGAAGGATTAATAAACTTCTTGGATATGGTTTTTTAGCCATTTGAGGGGTGCACCCTACCAAAATACATGTCCTACCATAAGGATATATCAGGGACATAAAAACTGCATGATTTTCATAGTAAGAGATTCACAGTCAGTTCTTTTAGATTAATTATATATTCAGCATATTCACTTAATACAATACTATAAAGTAGAAATACATAAATTAGGCAGCAGTAATCATCCACAGGACATCTCCCATGTTATAACACAACATGGAGGGTTTCAGGCAACGTCCTGAAACCTTCACAGCGTATTCCTAATCCCAATGGCTTGAAATGGAGGAGCCTCATCAAAGATAAATTTCCGAGGAAGGAATAGTCTTGGTGCATGGTTGAGAAGTCATCGGGGTAAGCAGCCAGCTACCGCATCTGTCACCCTAGGCACGGTCACAAAGTTCACTGGGCAGTGGAGATACGGACATATCTGTTCATGGTCCTTCAGTATCTGACTTAAATGTTTCAGTTCATCAGTGAGTTTCCCAATCTCCTTTTTTAGTGAAGAGTTTTCTTGTTCCAAACATTCATATTCCTGTCACATGAAAGAAATCATAGATTTTTTATTATGTCAGCCAGCATATATTTGCAATCAAAATTATTTACCCTTACTTGTACATTCTGTATATTAGCAGAATTTACAAACTTTGAAACAAACAATTTAAATACAACTAATCTCCAAATTCTACACAAAATACCACTTTTACTGACTTTAGTCTCAGAATTATTGACCCAGGGCAACGCTCGCGGTCGGTGTAGGGGCAGCGAGCGGGCTGGATTAGTGGGCCTGTGAAGGTAGCCTGGGCTAAAGGTTGTTTGTTCAAATGTAATAAGATTATCTGTGTATGTAAATAATCAAAATATAGATGTTGTTGCATAATTATCTGTGTGTCTATATGACAATACACAGACGCCATAATATGATTCTAAGCTGTATGTTCAAGAAAGAGTTAACGAAGGACGAGTGAATAGACGTATAAACAATGAACAGTGAAGCCCTTCTTAGTGAAAGTCTTAGTGATTTCACACAAAGAAGGAATGTGCTAACTAGATAATCAAGCCAGAATAAATAATGAACAGAGAGGTATTTCATAATGTACTGAGAAAATTTTATAATTATGATTATCTCACAGCTGAAATTAGGGATGTAATATGTGGGATGATCACTCCCTGTTCTTGCTTCAAGGTCGACATCGAATGGTGTATGGTATAATCACGAGTCTTTTTAATACACGAGTCAGTCACCTGTACTGGCTCAAACAGTAAACACGTCTCGTTGTGATCATTGTCTGAGTTATTTATTATATCTGCGCAGATACCTAATTTGGACCCGTACTTTGGATTTTCCCTGAACAAAGACTCCATTAGCAGTCCTATCTAAATTTCTCCCTTGACAGGCCCACTGGACCACAGGGAGGAGTGTTGTGAATGTTAGTTATGTTTTGGCTGCTGGGAGGCTCCCTCTGGTGTCCAGGAATGGTTTGGACTTGGACCAGGTGTGTTGTGCAGTGGGTGTTTCCTTTGCTAACTCTCTGCTTATTTAAGTCCTGGTCTGATTGCAAGCTGTTGCTGGATGTCAGTTGTTCTTTGTATCTCCAGCCTGCTTAATCCTGCTTTACACCACATCTACTTCAGATAAGTGCTTGCTCTTTATTTATTGTCTGGTTCTTTTGCTTATCTGGGGTTGTCATTTGTTGTGGTTGGTTTCAGTTTATTTCCTTCCAGGGATTTTCCCCCTCAGTGGATTGTTGAGGAACTCCCTGCAGTTCTGTGTGGAGTATAGCTCCTTTGGGTTCATGTGTTTGTGGCTTGTTGAATTTGTTATAATTCTTGTTTTCTGTTCATTGGTATGACAAGGGCACCTGGTATAGGACGGAGTTCAGATCGAGCGATCTGAGGGCCTTTTTGTACTATCAGGAAGTTGGTATTTTGCAGGGTTTTTCTCTGGCCACCATCAGTCCCTTTCCTGTCCTTTCCTATTTTAGTCAGCGGGGGCCTCACCTTTTGCTAATCCTGTCATCTACCTGTGTACTGTGTTTTTCCTATATCACCGCAGTCTTTGAATGTGGGGGGCTTGCTATTCTTGTCTATTTTCTGAGGCAGATAGTTATTCATCTTTCCTACCTTTAGGATAGTTAGTTCTCTGGCTGGGTTCGTGGTGCACAGGATGTTAGTTCACCCCTCGGCTACTTCTAGTTGTGATGGTTAGTAAGGGGATGGCGGCCAGATTAGTTGCCAATGCTCTTGTCACCTTTTGCCAATGATTTGTGGTGGTCTTCCATGGTTCCGGATCATAACAGTACATCCGGCCAACAAATTTAAAGGGTACTCTTAAGAAGGAAAAAAAAAAAAAAAAAAAGCTGCTGAGAAAATATTTTTTTTTTGGTGTTTTTCCTCTTCTTCTTTGGGTTCTGTGGAAGATTTCTTTTTCTAGCATGGATGAATTGGGTGAGCGTGTTGCTCATCTTGATGCTAAGGTTCGTCGTATAGAGTCTTTTCTTGCACAGACTCCCCTTGCAGAGCCTAAGAGTCCTGTTCCTGAATTTTTTTCGGGAGATAGGGCGAGATTTTTGAGCTTCAAAAATAATTGTAAATAATTTTTTGACCTGCGCCCTAAGTCCTCAGGGAATCCCGTACAGCAGGCTAAGATTGTTATCTCCTTGCTGCGTGGTGACCCTCAGGACTGGGCCTTCTCTTTAGCGTCTGATGATCCGATTCTCAATGATGTGGACTCCTTTTTTCAGGCCTTGGGATTATTATATGACGAACCCAATATTGTGGACCAAGCAGAAAAGGTCTTGTTGTCCTCTAAAAATATTCCTATGAGAGTTCCATCTCCTAAATTTAAGCCCAGATTTATTGGACCTTATAAGATTTCGGAGATTATTAACCCTGTATCTTTCCGTTTGACTTTGCCTGCGTCATTTAAGATTCACAATGTCTTCCATAAGTCCTTGTTGAAGAAACATGTGGAGCCAGCAGTTCCTGCAGCAGCGCCTCCTGACCCTGTTTTGGTACAAGGGGATCTGGAGTATGAGATTGAAAAAATTCTGGATTCCCGTCGCAGTATGCGTCAGCTTCAGTACCTTGTGAAATGGAAGGGTTATGGGCAGGAGGATAACTCTTGGGTTGTGGCTTCTGACATTCATGCGGACAGGTTGGTTCGCGCCTTCCATCATGCTCATCCCGAGCGACCCGGTTGCGTGGGTGAGGGTTCGGTGACCCCTCCTCAAGGGGGGGGGTACTGTTGTGAATGTTAGTTATGTTTTGGCTGCTGGGAGGCTCCCTCTGGTGGCCAGGAATGGTTTGGACTTGGACCAGGTGTGTTGTGCAGTGGGTGTTTCCTTTGCTAACTCTCTGCTTATTTAAGTCCTGGTCTGATTGCAGGCTGTTGCCAGATGTCAGTTGTTCTTTGTATCTCCAGCCTGCTTAATCATGCTTTACACCACATCTACTCCAGATAAGTGCTTGCTCTTTATTTATTGTCTGGTTCTTTTGCTTATCTGGGGTTGTCATTTGTTGTGGTTGGTTTCAGTTTATTTCCTTCCAGGGATTTTCCCCCTCAGTGGATTGTTGAGGAACTCCCTGCAGTTCTGTGTGGAGTATAGCTCCTTTGGGTTCATGTGTTTGTGGCTTGTTGAATTTGTTATAATTCTTGTTTTCTGTTCATTGGTATGACAAGGGCACCTGGTATAGGACGGAGTTCAGATCGAGCGATCTGAGGGCCTTTTTGTACTATCAGGAAGTTGGTATTTTGCAGGGTTTTTCTCTGGTCACCATCAGTCCCTTTCCTGTCCTTTCCTATTTTAGTCAGCGGGGGCCTCACCTTTTGCTAATCCTGTCATCTACCTGTGTATTGTGTTTTTCCTATATCACCGCAGTCTTTGAATGTGGGGGGCTTGCTATTCTTGTCTATTTTCTGAGGCAGATAGTTATTCATCTTTCCTACCTTTAGGATAGTTAGTTCTCTGGCTGGGTTCGTGGTGCACAGGATGTTAGTTCACCCCTCGGCTACTTCTAGTTGTGATGGTTAGTAAGGGGATGGCGGCCAGATTAGTTGCCAATGCTCTTGTCACCTTTTGCCAATGATTTGTGGTGGTCTTCCATGGTTCCGGATCATAACAGGGGAGCTGAGCTTACCCTTTAGTAGGAGGGGCTTAATTAAGTGCCTACCGCGAGGCGAAAGCGAGGTACCACTCCTAGGGCAGTGCCCGGGACTGTGGCAGCTGATCCCCAGGACAGGAGACGGACCCAGACTTAGATATAGACACAGGTGCAGGCAGGTACAAGCAGAATGGCTGAGGCATGCGGGTATGGACAGGTATGGTGGACACGGTAGGGATAGATAGGTAAGGGAAGACAGGTACAGGTGACGGACACATGGATAATGGGACAGGAGCTCAGGACCTGACAACTAGCTAGCATATTGGTAGCCAAACTAACTAAGGACGTTGCACATGCACCTTCCGTAATGGGAGGGTGCCCTAAATACATAGTGCCTCTCAGCCGTAGACTGAGAGGTATTTCCTGGAAATAGCACGCCGGCCCTTTCAGAGGGGGGCCAGTGAACGCGCGCATGGCCTAAGCACACTCCTGGGAGACCTGAGCGGTGTGCACAGGCCCTGGGAGGCGGAGGAAGCAGGAGCACATGTGGACAGCTGCAGGGCAGCAAGGTGACTAAGACGGCGTTCCAGCAGGAACACCGGAACTACACCCACTTCATGACAAGAGTCTTTATTATCTAGTAGATCCCTCTGGCTGTTATCACCTGCTGTAAACATGATGCATAGCCATTAATCAGCTTTTCCCAGCATTACTGAAGATCTTAGCATATTCCTCATGTATAATAGCCTTTAGGCAGGGGCAAACACATAATTGGTGCAACCTGTGCAGTCGCACAGGGGCCCAAGAGGTGAGGTGGGTCCATTTCTGCCTCCAAGGCAGATGAAATTATGCATATGTGCATCAGTCACATGATTAGACACTGACTCTATTTTTTATATGGAACTGTCTAATGAGTGTATGCAAAGAATATTGTGAAAGGAGAGGAAGGAGGTGAGCTTTGACATCGCCTACTGTAATTGGTGGACCCTGTGTTATCAGCAGTGTATAGAGGCATTGGCATAGTCCCAATGAGTCTAACATAGTCCCAGTGAGTCGAGTCAAGTCCCAGTGAGTTTAGCATAGTCCCAGTGAGTCTACCATAGTTCCAGTGAGTCTACCATAGTCCCAGTGAGTCTAGTCTAGTCCCAGTGAGTCTAGTCTAGTCCCAGTGAGTCTAGCATAGTCCCAATGAGTCTGGCATAGTTCCAGTCAATCTAGTCTAGTCCCAGTGAGTCTAGCATAGTCCCAATGAGTCTAGCATAGTCCCAGTGAGTCTACCGTAGTCCCAGTGAGTCTAGCATAGTCCCAGTGAATCTACCATAGTCCCAGTGAGTCTAGCATAGTCCCAGTGAGTCTACCATAGTCCCAGTAAGTCTAGCATAGTCCCATTTAGTCTAACATAGTCCTTGTGACCAGTGTGAAAATTGTAAGATTTCTAATTTTGTATCTTAATAAACAATGTGATTGACAATTATTTTTTAATGAAAATATATAGATTATAAAAACCTTATTAAACAATAGGTCATTTTCTAATTATAGTTTCCCTTTATGATAAAATTGAGTAAAATGTCTTATTAAGGGTTCCTTCTGCCACGCCTAAAAATCCTTCTCATCTGTTACTGCGATCCCCATCAGTACTTCCCTGATAACTGGGCGGCACCGGCTATAGAAAGTAATATAGGAAGGGTCGAGTTCTCCTCGGAATATGTGTCGTTACGACATGGCACAGATATCACTTTTTATAGATTCTTCTTTTGCTTTCACATTCACTTCCCACCTTATATTTACACATATTATTTTGGAGAAGTAGCTATAACGTGTGGGTGCAACCAGCAGATTGACCAACAAAGTCTATTCTCACAGTGCACAGTGATACATGCAGATAGGGTACAGGGGGTCCCTTACTGGGTAAAATACCAAACAGAATAACATTCCCTGGCAGCAAACAGAGGCGCAGACCCCAACCATTATTCTGTGCCCATGATGAGGTTTTGGTGAGCTTCTGAGAGTCAAAAATGATCAATCTAAAAGATTGGTGATACCTTGCAGACCATCGGGGTTTTGACTGCTTGGACCACCATTGATATCAAGAATGGGGATTTGGAATGCTTTATCGGAATCTTCCACCTCTGTCAGATCCATAGAAAACATTATAGCTCCATTCCACCGCATTATGTCAGAAACACATTTTTTTGGAATCTGCAAGTTATCACTTCTTGGATAGGAAAAAAAAAAAGCTATACTATTTTGTTTTGTTTTTGTCTATACAACCCCCCACCGGATTGTAAAGTGCTGCGGAATATGTTGGCGCTATATAAAAAAACTTTATTATTAATTATTATTATTACTTTATTATTTATTGCTTTATTTACTTTTTAATTTTCTATTTTATTTACTTTTTATTTTCTATTTTATTTACTTTTTATTTTCCATTTTATTTACTTTCCCTTTTTATTTTCTACTTTATTATTTATTTTTTTATTTTCTAGTTTATGTATTTTACTTCTTATTTTCTATTTTATTTATTATTTATTGTTCTTCTTTTTACTTTCTATTTATTTACTTATTATTTATAGTTTAATTTAGTTTTTATTTTCTATTTTATTTACTTTTTATTTTCCATTTTATTTACTTTCCCTTTTTATTTTCTACTTTATTATTTATTTTTTTATTTTCTAGTTTATGTATTTTACTTCTTATTTTCTATTTTATTTATTATTTATTGTTCTTCTTTTTACTTTCTATTTATTTACTTATTATTTATAGTTTAATTTAGTTTTTATTTTTTATTTTATTTAATTTTTATTTTTCATTTTATTTACTTTCCCTTTTTATTTTCTACTTTATTATTTATTTATTTTATTTTATTCTTTATGTATTTATTTTATTGTATTTTTTATTTTCTATTTTATTTATTTACTGTTCTACTTTTTATTTTCTATTTTATTTACTTTATTATTTATAGTTTTATTTACTCTATATTTTCTTGTTTACTTTTTATTTTCCATTTTATTAACTTTTACTTTTTATTTTCTATTTTATTGTTTTATTTACAGTATGTTTTTATTTTCTATTTTATTTACTTTTTATTTTCCATTTTATTTACTTGCCCTTCTTATTTTCTACTCTATTATTTATTTTTGATTTTCTTTTTTATGCATTTATTTTATTGTATTTTCTATTTTCTATTTTATTTATTTACTGTTCTACTTTTTATTTTCCATTTTATTTACTTTATTATTTATAGTTTTATTTACTCTTTATTTTCTTGTTTACTTTTTATTTTCCATTTTATTTACTTTGACTTTTTATTTTCTACTTTATTATTTATTGTTTTATTTACAGTATGTTTTTATTTTCTATTTTATGTATTTTACTTGTTATTTTCTATTTTATTTACTTTATTATTTATTGTTTTACTTTTTATTTTCTATTTCATTTACTTTTTATTTTCTATTTTATTTACTTTTTATTTTCCATTTTATTTAATTTTATTTTTTATTTTCTATTTTATTTACTTTTTATTTTCCATTTTATTTACTTGCCCTTCTTATTTTCTACTCTATTATTTATTTTTGATTTTCTTTTTTATGCATTTATTTTATTGTATTTTCTATTTTATTTATTTACTGTTCTACTTTTTATTTTCCATTTTATTTACTTTATTATTTATAGTTTTATTTACTCTTTATTTTCTTGTTTACTTTTTATTTTCCATTTTATTTACTTTGACTTTTTATTTTCTACTTTATTATTTATTGTTTTATTTACAGTATGTTTTTATTTTCTGTTTTATGTATTTTACTTGTTATTTTCTATTTTATTTACTTTATTATTTATTGTTTTACTTTTTATTTTCTATTTCATTTACTTTTTATTTTCTATTTTATTTACTTTTTATTTTCCATTTTATTTAATTTTATTTATTATTTTCTATTTTATTTACTTTATTTATTGTTTTTACTTTTAATTTTTTATTTTATTTACTTTTATTTTTTATTTTCCTTTTATTAACTTTTTTATTGTTTTATTTACTTTTTATTTACTATTACTATTTATTTTCTCCAGTGAGTCTACCGTAGTCCCAGTGAGTCTAGCATAGTCCCAGTGAATCTACCATAGTCCCAGTGAGTCTAGCATAGTCCCAGTGAGTCTACCATAGTCCCAGTAAGTCTAGCATAGTCCCATTTAGTCTAACATAGTCCTTGTGACCAGTGTGAAAATTGTAAGATTTCTAATTTTGTATCTTAATAAACAATGTGATTGACAATTATTTTTTAATGAAAATATATAGATTATAAAAACCTTATTAAACAATAGGTCATTTTCTAATTATAGTTTCCCTTTATGATAAAATTGAGTAAAATGTCTTATTAAGGGTTCCTTCTGCCACGCCTAAAAATCCTTCTCATCTGTTACTGCGATCCCCATCAGTACTTCCCTGATAACTGGGCGGCACCGGCTATAGAAAGTAATATAGGAAGGGTCGAGTTCTCCTCGGAATATGTGTCGTTACGACATGGCACAGATATCACTTTTTATAGATTCTTCTTTTGCTTTCACATTCACTTCCCACCTTATATTTACACATATTATTTTGGAGAAGTAGCTATAACGTGTGGGTGCAACCAGCAGATTGACCAACAAAGTCTATTCTCACAGTGCACAGTGATACATGCAGATAGGGTACAGGGGGTCCCTTACTGGGTAAAATACCAAACAGAATAACATTCCCTGGCAGCAAACAGAGGCGCAGACCCCAACCATTATTCTGTGCCCATGATGAGGTTTTGGTGAGCTTCTGAGAGTCAAAAATGATCAATCTAAAAGATTGGTGATACCTTGCAGACCATCGGGGTTTTGACTGCTTGGACCACCATTGATATCAAGAATGGGGATTTGGAATGCTTTATCGGAATCTTCCACCTCTGTCAGATCCATAGAAAACATTATAGCTCCATTCCACCGCATTATGTCAGAAACACATTTTTTTGGAATCTGCAAGTTATCACTTCTTGGATAGGAAAAAAAAAAAGCAAAATCACTTTGATTCCAATTTATAAAACTGTTATTTTCCCCCAAAATTCTGGCGTAAAATAGTTTAAAATGTCTTCATATTTTTGCCCAACTTTTATGTCTATAGGAAATTTTTGGAAAGGAGGAAGAATTTTGCCGAAAATGGAGCATCAATTAGCGCAGCAGAGACATTCATCATAATTTACAATAGTGGAGTAACCATCATAGTACCGGCGCAAAATAAGTCATTTTCTCGAAACCAAGTTTTTGGTCATAGATCACAAATCAAAATAATATATTGTAATAGTATATAACATAGTGTTAGAAACTAAGGGAAAAAGAAAAGCAGAGCATAGCACATAGCCTGATACTGTTGATACCGTATTTTATTTTCTGTTTTATTTTACTTGTTATTTTCTATTTTATATACTTTTTATTCACTTTTACTTTTTATGTTCTTTGTTATTTATTGTTTTATTTATTTTCTATTTTAGGTATTTTACTTTTTATTTTCTATTTTGTTTACTATTTTCCCCATAGAGTGTAAGCTTTCGAGCAGGGCCCCCACTCCTACTGTAGCTGTTGAATTTTATACTATTTTGTTTTGTTTTTGTCTATACAACCCCCCACCGGATTGTAAAGTGCTGCGGAATATGTTGGCGCTATATAAAAAAACTTTATTATTAATTATTATTATTACTTTATTATTTATTGCTTTATTTACTTTTTAATTTTCTATTTTATTTACTTTTTATTTTCTATTTTATTTACTTTTTATTTTCCATTTTATTTACTTTCCCTTTTTATTTTCTACTTTATTATTTATTTTTTTATTTTCTAGTTTATGTATTTTACTTCTTATTTTCTATTTTATTTATTATTTATTGTTCTTCTTTTTACTTTCTATTTATTTACTTATTATTTATAGTTTAATTTAGTTTTTATTTTCTATTTTATTTACTTTTTATTTTCCATTTTATTTACTTTCCCTTTTTATTTTCTACTTTATTATTTATTTTTTTATTTTCTAGTTTATGTATTTTACTTCTTATTTTCTATTTTATTTATTATTTATTGTTCTTCTTTTTACTTTCTATTTATTTACTTATTATTTATAGTTTAATTTAGTTTTTATTTTTTATTTTATTTAATTTTTATTTTTCATTTTATTTACTTTCCCTTTTTATTTTCTACTTTATTATTTATTTATTTTATTTTATTCTTTATGTATTTATTTTATTGTATTTTTTATTTTCTATTTTATTTATTTACTGTTCTACTTTTTATTTTCTATTTTATTTACTTTATTATTTATAGTTTTATTTACTCTATATTTTCTTGTTTACTTTTTATTTTCCATTTTATTAACTTTTACTTTTTATTTTCTATTTTATTGTTTTATTTACAGTATGTTTTTATTTTCTATTTTATTTACTTTTTATTTTCCATTTTATTTACTTGCCCTTCTTATTTTCTACTCTATTATTTATTTTTGATTTTCTTTTTTATGCATTTATTTTATTGTATTTTCTATTTTCTATTTTATTTATTTACTGTTCTACTTTTTATTTTCCATTTTATTTACTTTATTATTTATAGTTTTATTTACTCTTTATTTTCTTGTTTACTTTTTATTTTCCATTTTATTTACTTTGACTTTTTATTTTCTACTTTATTATTTATTGTTTTATTTACAGTATGTTTTTATTTTCTATTTTATGTATTTTACTTGTTATTTTCTATTTTATTTACTTTATTATTTATTGTTTTACTTTTTATTTTCTATTTCATTTACTTTTTATTTTCTATTTTATTTACTTTTTATTTTCCATTTTATTTAATTTTATTTTTTATTTTCTATTTTATTTACTTTTTATTTTCCATTTTATTTACTTGCCCTTCTTATTTTCTACTCTATTATTTATTTTTGATTTTCTTTTTTATGCATTTATTTTATTGTATTTTCTATTTTATTTATTTACTGTTCTACTTTTTATTTTCCATTTTATTTACTTTATTATTTATAGTTTTATTTACTCTTTATTTTCTTGTTTACTTTTTATTTTCCATTTTATTTACTTTGACTTTTTATTTTCTACTTTATTATTTATTGTTTTATTTACAGTATGTTTTTATTTTCTGTTTTATGTATTTTACTTGTTATTTTCTATTTTATTTACTTTATTATTTATTGTTTTACTTTTTATTTTCTATTTCATTTACTTTTTATTTTCTATTTTATTTACTTTTTATTTTCCATTTTATTTAATTTTATTTATTATTTTCTATTTTATTTACTTTATTTATTGTTTTTACTTTTAATTTTTTATTTTATTTACTTTTATTTTTTATTTTCCTTTTATTAACTTTTTTATTGTTTTATTTACTTTTTATTTACTATTACTATTTATTTTCTAATTTATTGTTTTATTAACTGTTTTAGTCATATATTTTAAGACAGAAAAATCACACACACTTTTTTCATGTATGCAAATTAGGTCACCATATAGTGCAACAATGATATTGACAATCTGTCCAAAATAACTCTCCTTTACCTCGTGTAGCTTGTCCGCTTTCTGTGTCTGTTTTTTGCGGCTTCTCTGGGCGGCCACTCTGTTTTTTTCCCTTCTTCGGACTTTTCTATCACATACATCTGAGCCCTAAAAAATATGTTAATTTTATTATGTACATCAACATGAGCTTAAAACCTTTTCAGGTATTTTCCATATGAAATAGCCAATTTTTTGCAATGATGGATGACACGTTGGGTTGCATTAGGAGGGTTTTGTCCAGGTAGATTGGATGACACTATATCTTGCATTTATATCACTTGTATCCTGCATTTTTCAACAGTTTTCGCCTCTGCAGGCTTTATCTATAGTTTTCAGCTGTTTCTGAGCTAGTGGGTACAGACTATCTGCTATGATGTTTCCCATATACAGCACACACAAACAAGAGGGATTCCTGATCTCCTTACTCTGAGTAACACAAGTTCTGAAGCAGCAGCAGCATGGTGTCACTATGTGATTGTAGGATAGTAAGGGACAGGGGTTTCCTATACTGTCCCTCACGCTAGGCTATCCCTAACCTGCAGATTACTCCTGATGGTGGAGATGCCGGTGTCCCATGCCTTACTATTCTCCTGACAAGAACTAAACTGTTATCCCCCTAAAGGAGGATGGGGCAGGAGTCTGATGGGGCAAAACAGATCAAGACAGACATAGGAAAACCAAAACTCAGGCACACTGCAAACTGACAGGAACAAATAGTAACAAACTAAGGAGAAAAGCAAGAGGAGTAAGGCATCAACAAAATGACAACAAGGGTTAACATCACAACCACTCACAGCAATGAAGTGCTACAATCACCAGTAGGTCTGGAGCACAACACCTCATCAGACCAGTATAGAGAAGCTATAGCTGGCATTAAAGGAAGTGTCCAGCCAGCATATATAGGAGGGGAGCGAGTGTGACTAATATGTGATAAAAGTAGACTAACAAGCAGCCCAGCAGAGATTAAAGGGGGCAATTTTATTATTGATTTATACAAAGTTTATTTCTCATGTAAACCGAATAAATTGAAATAAAAGCATGCATAACAATAACTTGGTCCTTTTCTAAGGGTTGGTGGACTAAAAAGACATGTTGCATCTTTGGATCCTTGAAAAAGTGAAAAAGCACCAAAAGTGCCCATGGGCTGAGCTGCAATACCAAACACAACCAGTAAACAGGTGTGGCGCTGTTTCAAAAGCCGCCATGTTTCACTAATCCTGGACAATCCCTTTGGAGTTCAAGGACGACACATTTAAAATATTGTCAACAAAAATAAATCTCATCGCAATTTTCCAAACTGTTATAGTTTTACTTTTCATCATGTTATGTTCACACATAGGAGACATTTCTATTTCTTTTGAGGAACTTGTACCTTACTTAATTATTGCCTGGATTCAGAAATGTTTCTTAAAGGAACAGAAACCCCTTCACATGTCTCGTGATGAGTATGAAGAAATATTGCTAATGTCTTTAATTCATGTAAGATTTTCAATAATTCATTCTCTGCTGAATGAGAACAGACACCATCAGGCCACGCTCCCATGTGTGGAAACACTGCTTTTTATCTGCTGTGTTTTTGTTGCCTTTTTGCAGCGTTTTCCCCTGTTTTATGCCTTTTTGGTGCAGATTTGACCCAGTACATTTCAATGCATTTTTTAAGACAGAAATGCTAAAAATCTACACCTTTGAAATCGCTATTTATCTGCGATATAGGAATAACTTAAGGCCGCTTTACACGCTGCGATATCGGTACTGATATCGCTAGCGTGGGTACCCGCCCCCATCTGTTGTGCGACACGGGCAAATCGCTGCCCGTGCGGCACAACATCGCCCGGACCCGTCACACTACTTACCTGCCCGGCGACGTCGCTGTGACCGGCGAACCGCCTCCCCTCTAAGGGGGTGGTTCGTTCAGCGTCACAGCTGCGTCACTGAACCGCCGCCCAATAGAAGCAGAGGGGCGGAGATGAGCGGGATGTAACATCCCGCCCACCTCCTTCCTTCCGCATTGTGGCCGGGAGGCAGGTAAGGTGAGGTTCCTCGTTCCTGCGGTGTCACACGGAGCGATGTGTGCTGCCGCAGGAACGAGGAACAACTTAGTTACTGCTGCAGTAACAATATTTGAGAATGGACCCCCACGTCACCGATGAGAGATTTTGCACGTTTTTGCGATGATGCAAAATCGCTCATAGGTGTCACACGCAACGACATGGCTAATGTGGCCGGATGTGCGTCACCAATTCCGTGACCCCAACGAGTTCGCATTAGCGATGTCGCAGCGTGTAAAGCGGCCTTTACAGCTTACACTGCTGTCCAGCCTCTCTACTGAAACTGCGCCTATTGGAAGAAAATTCACTGTTTTTCTTCCAGTAGCTGCAGGCTTTTGGTCATTGTGATGTCCACATGGCAGCTACTAGAGATGAGTGAGCACTATCATGCTGGGGTGCTCGGTACTCGTAACTAGTGATGAGCGGGCACTACCATGCTCGGGTGCTCGGTACTCGTAA
The DNA here is from genome assembly GCF_048569485.1 of Anomaloglossus baeobatrachus. Lineage (NCBI taxonomy): Eukaryota > Metazoa > Chordata > Amphibia > Anura > Aromobatidae > Anomaloglossus > Anomaloglossus baeobatrachus. The sequence goes on along the minus strand of NC_134355.1, from coordinate 42,667,884 downwards.
CTAGTGATGAGCGAGCACTACCATGCTCGGGTGCTCGGTACGCGTAACTAGTGATGAGTGAGCACTACCATGCTCGGGTGCTCGGTACACGTACCTAGTGATGAGTAAGCACTACCATACTTCAGTGCTTAGTACTCGTAACTAGTGATGAGCGGGCACTACCATGCTCGGGTGCTCGGTACGCGTAACTAGTGATGAGTGAGCACTACCATGCTCGGGTGCTCGGTACACGTACCTAGTGATGAGTAAGCACTACCATGCTCGGGTGCTCGGTACGCGTAACTAGTGATAAATGGGCACTACCATGCTCAGGTGCTCAGTACTCGTAACTAGGGATGAGTGGGCACTACCATGCTCGGGTGCTCTGTACTCGTAACTAGTGATGAGCGGGCACTACCATGCTCGGGTGCTCAGTACTCGTAACCAGTGATGAGTGAGCACTACCATGCTCAGGTGCTCGGTACTTGTGTCGCGGGCGGAGGAGGGGACGCTGCGCTCTCCCTACTGCTCGGATCCGGCCGCCGCTGCTGCTGCAGCCTGCTACTGCTCGGTGGCTCGAGCGATGGGCTGGATCCCGGGGACTCGAGCGGCGCTCCTCGCCCGTGAGTGAAAAGGGGGTTTGGTTTTTGGGATAGTTTATTGTCCGTGACGCCACCCACGGTTGTGGTGATTGTGTGGACACCACCGCTGCTCTGTATGGGGATCCCGGGAGCGGTGACTGGGAGCAGCAAAGTTGTTAGTTTTCCCCTCCATACTACATATCACTAGTCACACGTGACATTGATAAGATTAAAATCAATATAGGACATAGACAGCTACACCTCCGCCACAATATGACCAATGAGGAATCTAAGGCTCTCCTCGCACTCAAAAACAATCCCCATCTGGTTATAAAACCTGCCGACAAAGGTGGCGCCATTGTTGTCCTCGATAAATCTTACTACGTGTCTGAAATTAGGAGCCAACTCAGTGACTCCACAACCTATACCCCTATTCCACGGGACCCCACTGCGACCATCCGTTCTACCATTAAAAATTTGGTCGACTTCTATACCAGCAACGCCACAATAGATAGCAAACTCTCTGGTTTTCTCATCAACAACCATCCCATCACACCCGTATTTTACACCCTCCCCAAAATACATAAAAATATCACCTCCCCGCCCCGGCCGACCAATCGTCGCTTCCACTGACTCCATTTTGTCCCCACTTGCCCGTACCCTGGAAAAGATACTTACACCCCTCATCCCAAAAAACCCCTCTTACCTCAAGGACACCACTCACTTTCTGGAAACCATATCCAGTATCAACCAAATCACCAACAATGATCTCCTGGTCACCATGGACGTGACTAGCTTGTACACTAGCATTGACCATCAAGGAGGTCTCCGGGCAGTTGAGTGGTTTCTTAATACCCACACCGACTTTGACCATCTGAAAAAACAATTTTGCCTGGACACTCTTAGGGTGGTCTTGGAAAATAACTTCTTCCTGTTCAAAGACACGTTCTACATGCAGCGGAAAGGGACCGCGATGGGTTCGAACGTAGCACCTCCGTATGCAAACATATATATGGCCAAATTTGAGGAAGATTTCATTTACCCACACCCCTTCTTTCCCATCAATATCCCCCTTTGGAAATGCTATATAGACGATATATTCTTCATCTGGACTGGTAATGAAGAATCACTTACTAGCTTCTTCAATGACATCAATACTATCTCTCCCAACATCTCTTTTACCCTCCACTACGATCACAACTCCATCAACTTCCTCGACACCCTTGTAATCCGGGACCCCAACAATAAACTAGCTACCGATATATATTCAAAACCCACAGACAAAAACAGTCTTCTTCTCTACAGTAGCTGTCACCCGAAACATACCAAGAAATCTCTGCCCATCTCCCAGCACTGTAGAGTAGAAAGGATCGTTTCCAATCCCACAACGCGCACACTCAGACACCAAGAAATGAGCAGGAAATTCCAAGCCAGGGACTATCCGCACCATATTGCAACTAATATTTCCCCCAGACGCAGTCCAGAACCTAACAAAAAACAACGCATACCGTTCGTGAATACATATCACCCGTTCTCTCCTTCTTTCAGCCAGGTCATTAAAAAACATTGGCCAATCCTCGGCAGTGCATACCCGGACGTTGAGGAATTTCAATCTCCACCTTTGATTTGTCACAAACGCCCTCGTAATATCAAAGACGCTTTGGTCCGAACAGACATTGGTTCATCCCTAAACCGGGACAGACAGAGTTTTTTGGCCACGCCACGTAAGGGAACATTCCCGTGTCTCCATTGTGTACAGTGCTCTAACGTCACCAGAGGAGAGTTCGTTACACACCCCAGAACTGGCAAACAATATCCCATCAGAGGTTTCTACACATGTGACACGAACTTTGTTGTTTACCTAATCAAATGCCCCTGCGGTCTCGGATATGTTGGGGAGACGACCCAACATATCCGAGACCGCATTAGTAAACATAAATCGACTATACGGTGCGGCCAGACTGTACTCCCCATTCCGGCTCACTTTGCGGCCAGAGGTCACTCAGTCTCCCAATTGAGGTTTCAAATACATATCCCACTACCCAGAAGGGGTGGCAATAGGGTACAAATCCTCTGGGACCGTGAGGCATACTGGATACACACTTTACAAACCCTCGAACCATGGGGCATGAATAGAGAATATGAAACAAATTATTAATCTTGCCTGTGCACATATGTAGACCATTGCCATGTATTGTGTTTTATGTATTTATTTGTTGCCTTTATATAACAATTTCTCCTAACCTATCTCATTTTCTTTTAGAGATACTGATCACCTGCTCCACTGATCGGATCCCACCCATGCACTTTTCCCACGACTGGCACCTCCTCTTCACCAGGTAGCATCCTTACCCCATCACTATTCCCTCCCTTTTCCAACCCCCCCCCAGGTCACACACTGGGACACACGTGCTCTTCAAACACACAACATTGACATACATACATTACACCCAAGCAAACAAATGTATTAATTTCCACTCCATCCTCTACCCTGCCTTGGTTATCTTCCCCTTCTCCTACATGCATACACTTCTACCATAGGACTTTTTGTCTATACCAGCACCATCTTCCCACCCATTTTATCCTCACCCCCCTCTACTGTCACACACAATCTCCCCCTTTACATCCTTGATGCTGACTCCTATTCTGCATACCACACATACATGTTACACACAGTCACTCATAACATGTTTCCCCATTTCACATATCCCGGTTCCATGAATGCAATGCGCAGGTGCACACCGGCGTCCATAACCACATACAGAGACTTGTATCTCCTAATTACATTCGGCCCCCTAGATGACGTTACGCTCTGACGAGCACCTATACCCCCGTTCACAGACTGATACTCCCCTTACCCCGCCCCCTCTGTGACGCGACGCACGCACGCGCGCTTAGTCCTGTGACCCATGCTGACATGGATCACTTCTCTTAAGTCCGCCCCCTTTGTGATGTCCTGCGCGCACGCGCGCTTGATACTGTATAACACCATCTCTCAGCACCTCTCCTGCTTCCCCACTGACGTCGCACGCATGCGCAGTAACAAGCCCACGTCATTACTGACGTCACGGGCGCCTGCGCGTTTTCCCCAATGAGTCATACCAGGAAGTATTGCCCAGGATACAAATAGACGCTCCTCTACAGACCCCATTGCCACATGCCTCCTGCCTGCACCTCTGGGACCCTGTCCCCCTGCCCCTGTGCCCTGTAAGGTAATTTCACTGTCTATACTCCGTACCTCTACTTGCTTGGTCTCCACATGCATAGCAATTTGTATTAATGTATCCTGTCTCTCCATAGGCACTTCCTCCATCTACCCATTCACCTCTCATGCCTCCTTGATTCTGGGTATGTTCTTAACCTCATACTGTCTACTGCACTTATGTACTATGTACCATTTACCTGTATACCATTGCTAGTGTGGCGCCCCTGACCTGGTCAGGCACCACTGAGTACTGCACCCATGCTGGGGACAGTACAATACAGGTAATCCAGAAGGCTGACCGAGGTGTGACTACACAGGCGCATAGTGATCAGGTCTCACACATGTACCTATGAGAGGACCCCTGGGGATCCCAGGAGGGGGAAAAGCCTTCACCTCCACTGGAATAGTGGAGGGGGCCAAAAGCCTCCATCTCCTCTCAAGGGGTGTGGTAAGAGAGCCTGGTTGCTAGGTGGCGTAGGCAAGAACAGGAGAGGAGGGGCAGTGAGCCGGTTCAGTGCAGTGCAGAGTCCAGGGAGCTCCGAGAGGAGCTGACCCCTACCCCTGGGGCTGTTGCAGTCTGACAGCGTCCGCGCAGTGGCTACCGACGGGGGAGAACGGTCACCTAGGAGTGCTACCCGAAACCCGTCTCCAGCTAAAGAGAGAGCACAGAGTGGGAAGTAAGGAGACTGCTAGGGAGTACCAGGCCCAAACGGGCGGCAGATCCCGGAGCGGGGATAGATCCACCTTTCCTTGCTAAACCTGCCGGTGTGGGGCCCTCAAAGCCCACACCACAACACCTAAAAGCCGCAGCCACGTAGCCACAGTTAGGGCCCATAGTTCACAGGAGGCAAGCAGCTGGAGTGATCTGGCCCAGGCAACAAGCAAACGGCAAACGAAGGGGAGAGAGGCTTCAGCAACTTCCCTGGGTGACCCCCATAGGGACTAAAAGTCGGGGTTACCCCAAACCACCAAGGGCTAAGGAAGGCGAGTTGGTAGTCACCATCAGAAGTCAGCCTGAAGGATACCTGGTTCCCGCCTGGTTCATCCCAGCTACGCCCGGGTTACTCACCCTGCCACCTGAAGTGAGTAAAACCCCTGAAAGACATCCTGCGTGTGTGGAGTTATTCTGCGCCTTGTGGTACTACGCACCTACACAGGGCCCTGGGGCTTGCCTCACTCTCAGGAGGCTATTCCAACTAACTGCACTCACCATCAGCCCCAGGCGTCCCTCAACCTGCAGTGGCGGTCCCCACTGACCGCAATACTGAGAGTGGCGTCACGACAAATAGAAGATCTCCTACCTGTGACAAGATCCAGCCGAGTGGAGTCCCTGAAGGTAATGCACCGACACTACACCTGTGGGGCCCCACATATCTGGCGTCACGAACAGGATAAGGACTAGACCTGTCCAGACAGGTGACCATGTGCCTGGGCGGTCCGCTTGAAAAATTGGAAGCGCCGCCATATTGCCACCATGAAAAGCGCGCTGAAAAACAACAGCAGCCCGCGCTGGGAGAAGTTACCGCCCACGAAGAGGTGTGGCTACCCAGAGATCCCCTGCAGAGTTCTGACCTCGCTTGTGAAGAGAGCGTAAGCGTCCAGAGACGGCGGAACGGAAAAGAAGCCAGCAGCTTGTTGTTAGAGAAAATGGCGTCTGAATGCAGAGACCCAGAGCCAGGCTCCGCTGCCTGGTGGTGTCGGGAGCTCGCCGAGTTCTGCGATCAACTGGAGGCCAGGGTCGGAAGGCTGATCAGAGAGGGACGGACGGAGTTTCTGTGGATGACCGCGGCGGTTCAGGCCTATGAGGGGAGAGCCGCGCGCCGAGTGCCAGACCGGGCGGTGACGACTCAGACCCCGATGCTGCCACCGATGGGTGAGTCCAGTGATGCCCCTGCCAGCGCGAGTGCCCCGACCCCTGCTGCCACGTCCGCGGTCCCTGAAGAGGCGTCCGGCGCGGCGACGCTGAAGCCGGCCGCAGCCACGCCAGGTGCAGCCCGCCAAGCTCAGGCCGCCGCAGCGATGCCCTGCTCGGCCCACCAAGACCCGGTCCCTGCAGCGACGCCCAGTCCGGCCCGCAGAGAACCGGCTGCCACCGCGACCCTCATTCGCGCCGCAGGTGTGACGCTGACCCAGGCCGCCGCCATGCTAGGCCCGGCCCGCCGAGACCCTACCGCAGCCGCAACGCTCGTCCGCGCCGCAAGTGAGGTGCTGAACCAGGCCGCAGCCCCGTCAGGTGCGGCCCGCCAAGCTCCGATCGCTGCAGCGACGCCCAGCCCAGCCTGCACCGATCCCATCGCGACAGCGACGCCGATCCAGGCCGCCGCCATGCAGGGCGCGGCCCGCCAAGACCAGGCCGCCGCCATGCCGGGCGCGGCCCGCCAAGATAAGATTGCATCACCATTTTCCCCGGCCTGCAAGGCCAGAGCAGACACCGCTCCCCAGTCCAAGGAGGTCCCTGCTAGGAAGTCCCTGGTAGGTGAGGACCCCGCATACTGGCAGCTGAAGGCTGACATGGAGGCCAAGTTCCCACAGGAGATGGTGGATCAGTACATGCTCCCTCCGCACACCCCCAAGAGGATTCCGGCAACCCCTGCAGCAACTACGCCAAAGAGTCCCCCGCCTGGGCCTGCTGAAGAAAGTCCATCCCCAGCACTGCCACCAAAGGAGTGCTCAGAAGAACTAAGGGGGAGGGGAGGCCAGGAAGCTGAGGAGCTGACTCAGGAGCCACCAGCAGTGGATCCATACCCCGAGCCAGAGATGCTGCCGTATTCCCGCCGGGACGAGGAAGACCTAACACCGTCCGCTGAAGAAGATCTACCCAAAAGCCTCACCTGGGAGCTTGTAAGCTGTACCTCGCAGAATCCAGCCCGCAAGACACGGCGCCGTAGCAGAACCCAGTTTTCCCCTGCACCGCCATCCCCAGAGCAGAGAGAAGTCACGGCCCGAGACTTAGAAGAAAAACGGTTCCTGAGAAGAGCCAAAGCACAGGTCAGAGGACCCCTTTGTAGAGGAATTGTGGAAGACTTTAACTTGAAGAGCGGATACGGCTTTATAGTGGCATCAGGTATGAAAGAGGGCATTTTTGTCAATAGACGAGACGTCAGAGCCCACTTGCCCAGAGGACATCCTGGAAGAAACCTGAGAATGGGAGACACAGTGCAATTTACCATGCATCAAGGAGAAAGAGGCTGGTATGCGCTAGATGTAACACCATGTCCTAAAGAAACAGACACGGAAGAAGAAAGGAAAGATAGAAAAGGAACAGAGAAAGAACCTACTGATGAGACTACCACAGACGAAGAAAGAGGTCAAGGAAGCAACAGGTGCCGCAGCCCTACAGGCCCAAGCCCTGGTGAGGAGGAGTCTGCATAAAGTTCATGTAAAGTAAAGCAAGTTACCAGTTTTGAAGTTTTTGCAACGTTTTAAAGTTTAAGTATGTGCCCACATAAACTAATGTGAGAAATGAACCTTAAGGCTATGAACTGGCTATAGCCACAAACTCTCGCAGTGTAAATAGTTACACCAGAGGGCACCACCACCACCAGAGCCAGCCTGTTTAGGGGCTTGGCTCGTCTGCAACCAGGGAGCACGTCCATATATAGGGCCTTGGCTCACCTGCGACCAGAGAGCATGCCTGTTTATGGGGCCTGGCTCTCCACCACAAAGAGGGTACCTGGTCAGCACCAACTGTGGAGGCCGCCTCTACATCCTGCCAGAAGAGGCTGAAGGCGCGGCTCCACCAGGCCAGGTATACCCTGAAGACCACCAGACCATGAAAGCCGCCTCTACATCCTGCCAGAAGTGGCTGAAGGCGCGGCCAACGTGAGAGGGTTTTGGGTGGGTTAACGGACTTGTGGGTGGAGGGTGGTGATGTATGGTACCTGGTGCTTTTAAAAATGTTTTACATGTTTTAATGTTTTATGCATTTTAAAATGTTGTCTTGCAGCCCGAGGACGTGCTGGTGATAACTAAGGGGGAATGTGGCGCCCCTGACCTGGTCAGGCACCACTGAGTACTGCACCCATGCTGGGGACAGTACAATACAGGTAATCCAGAAGGCTGACCGAGGTGTGACTACACAGGCGCATAGTGATCAGGTCTCACACATGTACCTATGAGAGGACCCCTGGGGATCCCAGGAGGGGGAAAAGCCTTCACCTCCACTGGAATAGTGGAGGGGGCCAAAAGCCTCCATCTCCTCTCAAGGGGTGTGGTAAGAGAGCCTGGTTGCTAGGTGGCGTAGGCAAGAACAGGAGAGGAGGGGCAGTGAGCCGGTTCAGTGCAGTGCAGAGTCCAGGGAGCTCCGAGAGGAGCTGACCCCTACCCCTGGGGCTGTTGCAGTCTGACAGCGTCCGCGCAGTGGCTACCGACGGGGGAGAACGGTCACCTAGGAGTGCTACTCGAAACCCGTCTCCAGCTAAAGAGAGAGCACAGAGTGGGAAGTAAGGAGACTGCTAGGGAGTACCAGGCCCAAACGGGCGGCAGATCCCGGAGCGGGGATAGATCCACCTTTCCTTGCTAAACCTGCCGGTGTGGGGCCCTCAAAGCCCACACCACAACACCTAAAAGCCGCAGCCACGTAGCCACAGTTAGGGCCCATAGTTCACAGGAGGCAAGCAGCTGGAGTGATCTGGCCCAGGCAACAAGCAAACGGCAAACGAAGGGGAGAGAGGCTTCAGCAACTTCCCTGGGTGACCCCCATAGGGACTAAAAGTCGGGGTTACCCCAAACCACCAAGGGCTAAGGAAGGCGAGTTGGTAGTCACCATCAGAAGTCAGCCTGAAGGATACCTGGTTCCCGCCTGGTTCATCCCAGCTACGCCCGGGTTACTCACCCTGCCACCTGAAGTGAGTAAAACCCCTGAAAGACATCCTGCGTGTGTGGAGTTATTCTGCGCCTTGTGGTACTACGCACCTACACAGGGCCCTGGGGCTTGCCTCACTCTCAGGAGGCTATTCCAACTAACTGCACTCACCATCAGCCCCAGGCGTCCCTCAACCTGCAGTGGCGGTCCCCACTGACCGCAATACTGAGAGTGGCGTCACGACAAATAGAAGATCTCCTACCTGTGACAAGATCCAGCCGAGTGGAGTCCCTGAAGGTAATGCACCGACACTACACCTGTGGGGCCCCACACTAGCGATTTTTACACATGCTATATTTAGCTTAAATCTCAGGCGCTTGACCATTAAGATAGCAGTTACACTGTTTAATCTGCTGCCTCCTCCTGGTTCTGCCCGTCCGGTAAAAAGTTCTAAATATATATGTATTACTAATGCAGTATGTCCTGCATTTTCCACCATGTTACCCATCTCTAATGGTTCTGAACGTATAGGGACTATTTTACTATTTCATTGCCCGCCGGCACTACCATTTGATCGGTTAATGTACCAGCACGTGCTTGAAGTTACTGTACGATTTGCTTGCTATTTTTCCCATGGTGCTTATTGTTGTATCCCTCTCTCCATCCAGCAAGTTATTCTTGGACCTTGCTGTCTCAGTCCGGGGCACACACCCGGACCAACTTCAGGCTTCCTCAACTGTCACTTTCTCTTCCACCTTTACTCCTCTCTCTTGCTCCTCTACCACTTCACTCTTAACTCTCACTCTCCCTAAACTGATCTGCCTGGTTTTCCAGCCTCCAGGGCTGTGAACTCCTCGGTGGGCGGAGCCAACCGCCTGGCCCACCCCCTGGTGTGAACATCAGCCCCTGGAGAAAGGCAACAAAGATTTTTGTGTAGCTTTGGTGTACCTATCCGGGGTGTAGGGTGTGGTGGTGTCTTTACCTGTGACCCCTGGCTTGCCCAGGGCGTCACATTCCCCCTTAGCAAAATGCAGACCGTCCACGGGCTGCCCGTCCAACACCGGTTTTATTTTTCTGAAAAGATAAATAACGGTAACATATACAAATAGAATAACATCATCCCACAACGGGAGGCACTTTTCTTAAATGTTCCGGAACATTAAAACGGTTACTGCTGCCGCTCTCTCCCACCCAAGTAACCTGGCCCTGATGCTGCCCCTAAGAAACAGGCAGCACCCCTTGACCCCAGTCCTGAACCAGTTACCCGAGCGGGATCTGTCCTTCCCCTCCAGAGGGTAGCCACCGGTTCCTGTGGTGGCTGGGCCCCAGCCTGCTCCACTGCGGGCCCTCCCTCCAACCTGCCTCTCCGGAGGCGGTAACGGTTAGCTGCAACAAAACATTTTTATTTACATGCCACTAATGTTTGTGGTTGCCCTGCAAGTTCTCGGGCCTGTTCATAGAGAGTTCCCTATGCAACCTTTTGAAGGGTCCCCACGGGGACAACAATGCCGGCAACGGCCGGTTCAATCACGGTGCTCACAATCAGGTTACTGTTCGGTAATCATTTTTATTTTTATCTTTCAACACTTTCAACACTTTCAACTTTTAAACAAACACAGTTGGTCCCAACGGGGACGGTGCAACGGTGCTCCGCTGCCTTACTCGGATTCTTCGGCGTCTGCAGGATCCTCTGCCACCAGCATATCAAACATGCAGTGACAGGCTTGCTGTGACATGGGCGCCCGGTATCCATTCCCACCATTGCGCGCGGCGTAATAAACTACCGGTTCCCCCACATAGCGGAGACGCTCACTTGCCTCCTCACCTTCCAGGGTGGCCTCAGCACCAGAGCTGGAGTCGCTGGAGTCACTGTCACTTGTGTCTGCGTCAGGCGGGTTGCCGCCAGCTGGCGCAGCCTCCTGGCTTCCAGTATCCAGCAAATCAGATCCTTCTGCAGTAGCACGGGGCAGCAGGTCAGGCGAATTTACCCTGAGGCGTCCCAGAAGTAACGGTAAGGGTAATGCCTGGGTCGAGACTGGGCCGGGCCACTCAGCCGCAGCGGCCGGTCCTGGTAGGACATAGGGACGTGGGTCACCAGTCGGCTCCATCACATCTGCTCCCCTCCCGTACATTGGGGTAGTTGCAATCAGCGTCTCCACCTCATCGGTCCACTGCTCCATCATTCGGAAGATCTGTTTCTGTTGACGTTGGTTGAACTCAACTACTCTGGCCCTCATCCACGCCACAGTCCCGAGCTCGGGTACGGAACCCGGTGCAATCCCTGCCGGGGCCTCCAACACATTTTCACTAAGGGGCCGCGGCTCCGGTGGCGTCTGAAGCAGTTCAGGGCTGCGCCGAGCATCTGCAGCCGGTCGGTCCGCTTGGGCGCCGGTTGATTAGGTAGCGGGCCTAGTGGCGGGGCGGCGGCGTCTAACGCGGGTAGCGGGGGAGACAGCAGGGTGAATGGGTGTAGGCCGGGCCCCTCAGCCGCAGCGGCCGATCCCTCTAGAATACAGGGACATGGGTCTCTTACCCATTCCTCCAAATCTTTCTCCACCTCGCATCTCCGCATAGTAGCCACCACATCCGCCATGTCGGCCTCCCACTCCTCCAGTAGGAGCTGCATGCGGGCCTGCAGACGTTGATTCAGCGGGGCGGTCTGGTCCTCCACCCACGCCGCTGTGCCGGACGCAGGGGTTTCGCTGCTGTTAGTTGGAGCGGACATCCTAGCAGTCGCACTCTCCAGGAACTAGCAACAAGAAGGCCGCAGAGTCCTGGCGTCCCTGCTTTTATAGCCGCGGCTACATGCGACCAGTCGCCATTTCGTCCCCCCTAGCCTCTTTCCGGCCCCTCCTCTCTCAGGGCGGGGTTTTGGCCTTTGCGCCTTCACTACTCGAGAAGACGCTCGAGCGGGAACTTTTCGCGCCAAAGATGGCGGCTTCTGCAATTTTCTGGCCGGATACCTCCGGCGGTAACAAGGCGCACCTCTACCCAATGGCAGAGCGGTAAGATCCTGTTCGTGACGCCAAGTTGTCGCGGGCGGAGGAGGGGACGCTGCGCTCTCCCTACTGCTCGGGTCCGGCCGCCGCTGCTGCTGCGGCCTGCTGCTGCTCGGTGGCTCGAGTGATGGGCTGGATCCCGGGGACTCGAGCGGCGCTCCTCGCCCGTGAGTGAAAAGGGGGTTTGGTTTTTGGGATAGTTTATTGTCCGTGACGCCACCCACGGTTGTGGTGATTGTGTGGACACCACCGCTGCTCTGTATGGGTATCCCGGGAGCGGTGACTGGGAGCAGCAAAGTTGTTAGTTTTCCCCTCCGTGGGTAGGGTGTGGTTGTCCCGGGGCCCAGTGATGAGGTGGGGGATGCTGGATGGCAGGGCCGGTGCAGGGCATGGTGGGGTGCAGGGACGCGGGGGCAGCGCTGTGCCTCACGGCACGGCGGTACTCACTCAGCCTGAGACGATGACACAGTTCTCGGTAAAACACATGGCTGGGCTGGAAAGACGGTTCCCACGGACGGCTGCTGTTGCTTTTCCCCGGTAGTTGACGGTGACGGTCCCTTTTCCTGCACCTAAGTCTATGTTGGTAGCGATGGGTTCCCACCGGTAACCCGCTCCCCGGCTTGGATATGTGCCGGAGGAGCCCCTCTTTGCCCGCAGGCGCTGGCCCTGAGAAACTGGTGCCTTGGCGGTGGCGGTGTCTCTCTCTAACGGTTGGACTGTTGCCTTCAATCGGGACTTGGTTGTTGGGAGACCCAGGAGGTCCCCTTCACTGACGGATTTGGCAAATTCACGGCGACTCCTAGCCTTGCCGGAATCCGAAAGGCCCCTGCCAATGGTGCTGGCCTCTCTTCGTATACCGCTCCGGTACCGCCGGGCCACCACCCGTCCACGGTCCTTTCGGCAACCTCCAAGCAGCCTCTCCTGCAGACGGTCACCGCCGTCTGCCGACCTTGCTGTCTCAGTCCGGGGCACACACCCGGACCAACTTCAGGCTTCCTCAACTGTCACTTTCTCTTCCACCTTTACTCCTCTCTCTTGCTCCTCTACCACTTCACTCTTAACTCTCACTCTCCCTAAACTGATCTGCCTGGTTTTCCCGCCTCCAGGGCTGTGAACTCCTCGGTGGGTGGAGCCAACCGCCTGGCCCACCCCCTGGTGTGGACATCAGCCCCTGGAGGAAGGCAACAAGGATTTTTGTGTAGCTTTGGTGTACCTATCCGGGGTGTAGGGTGTGGTGGTGTCTTTACCTGTGACCCCTGGCTTGCCCAGGGCGTCACACTTGTAACTAGTGATTAGCGAACACTACCTTGCTCGGGTGCTCAGTACTCGGAACTAGTGATGAGCGGGCACTACCATGCTCGGGTGCTCTGTACTCGTAACTAGTGATGAGCGGGCACTACCATGCTCAGATGCTCAGTACTCGTAACTAGTGATGAGCGAGCACTACCATGCTCGGGTGCTCGGTACCCGTAACTAGTGATGAGCGGGCACTACCATGCTCAGGTACTCGACACTCGAAACTAGTGATGAGCGGACACTACCATGCTCAGGTACTCGACACTCGAAACTAGTGATGAGCGGACACTACCATGCTCAGGTGCTTGGTACTCGTAACTAGTGATGAGCGGACACTACCATGCTCAGGTGCTCGGTACTTGTAACTAGTGATGAGCGGGCACTACCATGCTCGGGTGCTCGGTACTTGTAACTAGTGATGAGTGAGCACTACCATGCTCAGGTGCTCGGTACTCGTAACTAGTGATGAGTGAGCACTACCATGCTCAGGTGCTCGGTACTTGTAACTAGTGATGAGTGGGCACTACCATGCTCAGGTGCTCAGTACTCGTAACTAGTGATGAGCGGGCACTACCATGCTCGGATGCTCAATACTGGTAACTAGTGATGAGTGAGCACTACCATGCTCGGGTGCTCAGTACTGGTAACTAGTGATGAGCGAGCACTACCATGCTCAGGTGCTCAGTACTGGTAACTAGTGATGAGTGAGCACTACCATGCTCAGGTGCTCAGTACTGGTAACTAGTGATGAGCGGGCACTACCATGCTCGGGTGCTCAGTACTCGTAACTAGTGATGAGCAGGCACTACCATGCTCGGGTGCTCAGTACTCATAACTAGTGATGAGCAGGCACTACCATGCTCGGGTGCTCAGTACTCGTAACTAGTGATGAGCGAGCACTACCATGCTCGGGTGCTCAGTACTCGTAACTAGTGATGAGCGAGCACTACCATGCTTGGGTGCTTTGTAATCGTAACTAGTGATGAGCGAGCACTACCATGCTCGGGTGCTGTGTACTCGTAACTAGTGATGAGCGAGCACTACTATGCTCGGGTGCTCAGCACTCGTAACTAGTGATGAGTGGGCACTACCATGCTCGGGTGCTCAGTACTCGTAACTAGTGATGAGTGGGCACTACCATGCTCGGGTGCTCAGTACTCGTAACTAGTGATGAGCGAGCACTACCATGCTCGGGTGCTCAGTACACGTAACTAGTGATGAGCGAGCACTACCATGCTCGGGTGCTTTGTAATCGTAACTAGTGATGAGCGAGCACTACCATGCTCGGGTGCTGTGTACTCGTAACTAGTGATGAGCGAGCACTACCATGCTCGGGTGCTCAGTACTCGTAACTAGTGATGAGTGGGCACAGCTACTCACCTCAGTTGCTGCGTGGAGGTGACAGGAGCGGCGGTGTCTGCTGCAGCTCCTGTCACCTTCATGCTGGAAGCGACGCTGGAGGTCCGTGGATTATGTCGGACATGGAGGGCTTTTTGGGGCTTATTAAATTGGTAATGAGGGAATTTGTTTGTGTTTTTTATTTCTAATAAAGGATTTTTTCGTGTGTGTGTGTGTTTATTTACTGTAATTTACAGATTAATCATGAAAGGAATCTCGGGGAGACGCCTGACATGATTAATCTAGGATTTAGTGGCAGCTATGGGCTGCCATTAACTCCTTATTACCCCGATTTGCCAACGCACCAGGGCAAATCGGGAAAAGCCGGGTACAGTCCCAGAACTGTCGCATATAATGTATGCGGCAATTCTGGGCGGCTGCTGACTGATATTGTTAGGCTGGGGGGCTCCGCATAACGTGGAGCTCCCCATCCTGAGAATACCAGCCTTCAGCCGTATGGCTTTATCTGGCTGGTATTAAAATTGGGGGGGACCGCACGCCGTTTTTTTTAATTATTTATTTATTTCACTGCACAGTATAGACCCGCCCACCGGCTGCTGTGATTGGGTGCAGTGAGACACCTGTCACTCCGCGTGGGGGCGTGTCTCACTGCAACCAATCATAGACACCTGTGGGCGGGGAAAGCAGGGAATACGAGATTGTTTAATGAGCGGCCGGCTTTTTCAAAATAGTAAAAGCCGCCGCAGCAGTGTGAATGCCGTGCAGCGCCGCGCCGGGGATCGGGGATCGGTGAGTATGAGAGAGGGCTGCTAACTTCAGTCACTCCGGGGATTAGCGGTCACCGGTGAGTCTTTCACTGGTGACCGCTAATCAGGACGTCGCACACAGACAGAGCCGCAGCATGACAATGAAGTCGGGTGAAGTTCACCCGAGTTCATTCTGACAGTGTGGCTCTGTCTGTGTCTGCTGTCATCTGCCATCAAGCTCTGCTACATGGCTGTCTGTGGCTGCTGTCATCTGCCGTTCAGCTCTGCTACATGGCTGTCTGTGGCTGCTGTCAGCGGCCATGTAGCAGAGCTGAATGGCAGATGACATAGTAAAAAATACGCATTACACACACATTACACACGCTAGTAAAATCATTAATTTATTCAGAAAAAGCATCGCACTTGCGTTGCACTCGGACCTAACGTGAACTAAAATCAGCCGAGTTTTTTTCAGCCCAGTCGGACCGATTTTACTCGCATAGATGTGTTTCCACCCTAAGAAGTTTTATTTACAAGCTGCAGAGAAAATCCAAACAGTAAGTTGTCCGGTTCCGCAGATTTCAGATCAACCACATCTCAGTTTATCCTGCAGGTGTGATCCACTATCTCGCCCAATGCAAAGGCTAAAATGTGCTGACAATTTGCATCTTCTCAGTAACGTAATCTGCATTACCATTTACTGCTGCAATTTTGTTTTTAGGTTTTATTTTCGGCCAATCAGCTCCAAAAACCTTTTTGAAAACCTCAGTGCGCACGTAGTCTAAAGATTTTCTTTATGTGCCCCAGTTTATTCATTTTTATATAGGACGTGTTCCCTCCTGGTCGCTGCTCTGGTGACATATCACGAAGTCTCTGTAGCATGCAAATATCAAAAATAAGGGTGGATTTGTGAGATAGAATTAGTCAGTAAATGACTAATCTCCATATAATTAATTTCAAAAGGGTTTTTCCAATCTTCATAGATGGATATTGTCATATAGTGCTTATAAAAACAAACACTTGCAATTTGCTGCACAATATCTGCCTTTCTTAATATATTTTCATTGTTTTCTTCTGTTGTTTTCAGCTGGTTGCTTAGGAGACCGACCACTGCTGCTGTCTAGCTTGTAAGCACTGAGCTGAAGCTGGCCGGGATTAGGGAGGTCCAGGGATCCTAACCATCTTTAAAACAGCCCTAATAAACTCAATATTAAAAAAGAGCTTTTAAACACTAAGAGAGTACAGTTGTCTAGCAGCAGTGGTCGGTCTCCAGGGCAACGAGCTATAAACAATGGAAAAGTGTTAATATCTCAAAAGTGTCTGAAATTTGTCATAAGCCGTAAAATGCTAAATTACTTGTATTTAGAAGCACTATCCAACCATACCCATTTATGAAAATGAGAATAACCCTTTAAGTATGTAGAAATGAATTTAAGAAAATGCCTGGTGCCTACAGTGAATCATGGTGGCGGCCAAGTCCTTATGTGGGGCTGCATGAGCTGCTGGTGTTTGGAGCTACATGTCATTGATGGGATTGTGAATTTACAGATGTCCTGCACTATAGTTAAAGAGAAGATGCCGCCATCACTCCGTGCACTTGGTAGACATGCACTTTTCCAACAAGACAATGATCCAAAACACATCTGCTGCATTTCTGGAGAAGAAAGGGGAGAAAGTGATTCCAGGGCCGAGTGTCTCCTGATCTGAACCCAACTGAAAACCTATGGGGAACTCAGAAGAGACAAGTTGTCCTCACTCCCTGTCCAGCATACAGGCTCTTAAAGACGTCATTCTCGAAGAATGGAAAAAGCTAGATACTGCAATGTCGCCGACTTGTTCATTCTAGGTCTAGAAGACTTGATATTATAGCGTAATTCCCATCTCCAAGATCCTATCGCAATATGTAATAAGTGTAATAATAATAATAATAATAGCAAATATCTCCAATTAGAAAGGTAGTACAGTTCTCCAGATTAGCCATGTCTCTTACCTCATGATCAGAGCATTGCAGGACCTTAGGTATCCATGGTTACAGCCACACATATAGTCACAGTTAGTTAGCTCATGGTCATAACCATGGATACCTAAGGTCCTGCAATGCTCTGCACATGAGGTAAACGACATAGTGAATCAGGTGAACTATTCTACATTTCTAATTGGAGGTGTGCCGCCCCCGTACCAGCAGCTGAACTGCTCGGGTCCGGATCCACAGTGGCTCGAGGGGTCTCCGGACCCAAGGGTCGTGCGGACACTCAAATAAAAAGGGGCGTAATATGTACAGGGGATTGTTGTAGATACTTCGTGACGCCACCCACGGTGTGTGGTAAGGTGGAGTACCTACTTATATAGCAAGATACCAACTTACACTACCAAAAGACAAATTTAATTAGCAAGATGTGTGGGCATTGTGCAACCGCAAACTAAATATAAAATATAACTGGCTGGTGTACCGATGTCCCTTCCCCCGGCACTCTGTAACTTTCTCAATTCTGGACAACCTCGTATGGAACGGGGAAGTCTGCTCTCGGTGCTGTTGTGGTTGGGAGTCGTGCCCGCGAAAACTGACCCTTGGGATCTCAGTGGGTGTTTGCGGATACCCTATCCCCCGTGGT
Organism: Anomaloglossus baeobatrachus; assembly: GCF_048569485.1. NCBI lineage: Eukaryota > Metazoa > Chordata > Amphibia > Anura > Aromobatidae > Anomaloglossus > Anomaloglossus baeobatrachus. Next base: position 42,650,303 of record NC_134355.1, on the reverse strand, counting down.
GGGCTGCCGTTTCGCTCTATCTGGGCTAACACTGTGGAACAACGTCTGGAACCTTGCTCCCGGCCTGGTTAATTAGAGAAGGGGCTTGCAACCGTCTTCTAACTAGGGTCCAGGTACCCCGCCTGTGCATGGTTTCCGGACCGGATCTCCGCGGTTGGTACCGGCGGGCTCCAACCCTGTGCCGGTCCACTCTGGATTTCCCGTGACCGGACTTCCGTCGCCTTTGAACACGGTACACTGCTTGCCACCTAGCCAGTAGACCAGGGCCACTACCCTGGCTACCCTTCACTAGGCTCAGCTTTCCCTCTTTACTACTCCAAGTCTGAACTTGAACCACTGTATTCCCACCCCCAGATCCTCAAGACCCCTAGGTGAGCGCTCCCAATCCGCCTGGTCCCGCCCACTGGTGTGTCCTTCCTACCCTGAGGGGGGGTGGCTAGGATTTTGTGGCAGATGGTACCTGATGTGGGATGGTGTTATGTTGGGTGAACTGTTCTTCTGTGACCACCTGGCGGCGCCAGGGCGTCACAGAGGTATTTGCTAATATTATTATTATTATTACACCAACTACATATTGGGATATGATCTTAATAATAATAATAATAATCTTTATTTCTATAGCACCAACATATTCCGCAGCGCTTTGGGATACCCCTCAAAGGGCTGTTTTCTGTCTTGTCTGCTCAGTGTGGTGGCGTGATCTCACAGAGTGACGTTTCGGGACTACGGAGGATGTACAGCATAAACTGTAAATAACATAACAGCAAAAAAGTGGTACTAGGCTCAATTATTAAAACAACTTATTTATTATAAACATATAAAATATTATTAAAATTAAAAAGCAAGAAGCCCAATTAGGTTGGCTAAACCACGTATGATTTCAATATAGTACACATATAGTCATATCAGTTCGATGGCAAGATCAATTATCACCACAATGAATAAGGGGTTATAAAGGAGAGGAAAAACTATACAATATATAAAGAATTACTCAATTACCAGTGCAAAACAAAGTATGCAGTCACTAAATGCTAAGTGCCTAATCAAAATCCTCCCTAAATATCTCCAAATTAGTAAATGGTCATGATAATAGTACTAACCCATTAATACAGTGGTATGAAGCCTCCCAGGTCAACCCAACGCGCGTTTCACCTCTTCATCAGGGGACGTATATGAATTAATTAATATATAATAGATTATAGAAGCATAAACTGTAAGTAAGGTATACATCCTCTGTCCATGTCATAGATGGTCTGCAGAAGGATGGGCAAGTGCCCATTTTGTCCTCCCCCATTGCCGGACCTAGTTGTCACATGTATTGCTGTGTCCCAGAAGATATATATAGTAAGAAATGATTAAGCACAGAAAAAATGATCCTGGAGGCAGGACATTCCTCTTTACGTTTCACGATTATTTTTACTGTTTTTCACGTTAAGAAAACAAAAATTCATGTGAAAAATAAGCTTCCGATTACAGAGAAACATTCTCCTTTCTTGCAGGAAACAAACAAGTGCTCGATGGTAGCGGGAGGCATTTCCACCGACCTCAGAAGGCCGAGCTGAATGAAAACACTGTGCGGTGCGGATGTGGGACTGTCCCCAGCACCTGTTAGACAGATGTAATCTCTGATAATGAGATCATTCATAGAAGTAAGTGCGCACAAGAAAAATGGTGGATTCAAGGAAGAGATAAGACCGCTAGTTGTGAGAAATGAAGGTGACGGCTTCTGAAGAATTCAGTACAATGATTCTTATCTATACGTTCCAGATTTTTTTTTTTTACTAACAAAAAGGACCCTTGGTATTGCAGCTCAGTCAGGGGTGGAATACCCAATACAGACACGGACAAAAGTGGCGCTATTTCAGGAAGAAAATAAAGGTGCCTTTATTCCTTTAAAGAAAAGATTTACTGGATTTTTTCTTATTTCAACTGAGTTCCTTCTCCAATTTCCCTTGTCCCACTGATTCTGAAACAGTTTCTTTTTTTTCTGTGCCCCTCTGTTCCAAAGTTATGCCCCCCCCTTGCCCGGTAATAGTGGTGCAAATTTTGCCTTCAACAACTGGGTGTATACTATAGAACATCTCATGTTTTGATTGGCCAGCGTCCGAGGAAGAAAAACACACCCCCAGAGAGATGTTCTGTGGTACATGCCCAGTTGGCTGAAGTGAACATTTGCAATGTTATTACTGGGGGATGTAATTTTGGAACAAAAGGGTACAGAAGAAAAATGAAAACTGTTCCAGAATCAGCAGGACATGGAGGAGGTACTCTGCCTAAATTAAAATATTCAGTGCAAGATGTGGGGTTTTTTTGGGTGTGGGGGTACCCACACAATCCTTAATTAGACAGGTCTCTTGACAATGGAGTAATAAAAAAGTGTCTCCCTGCTGGGACCCTCTTCTCACGGGTGTGTCATGGGTTACAGACAGTCCTGTGGTGTTTGGCTGCACAAACTGCTCCCTGGCCTTCTATTATTCCTGCTCGTGTATTTGGTATTCTATGTATCTCCCCTGCTTGGTTTTCATCCCTTTCCCTTTAGGACCCTTTGCAGTTCCTCACCCTTTCAGCTGCTTTTCATCAGCACTTCCCTTGGTGTCTTTATATACCCTCATTCCCCCTTACTCTATGCTGGTGATAGGTCTAATACCCTTAACAAGTCTTCAGTGCAAGCAGTTGGCTTGCACTCATGTGGAGAAACCTTGTTGTTGTCGCAGTTTCTCTCCCTGAGTCATCTGGAGATAATTTATTTGTCTACTTTGCCCCTGTTTGTGCTCCCTGTGTCTTCTTTAGAGCTTAGTGGGGTTGACTAAGCACTCATCCCATCCACTCCCTGCCTAGGGTCTATTTCAGGGTCAGGTATCCTACTCGGAGCATGGGTGTAGAACCTATCTAGGGTGATGAGCGAAGACAGGGCCCAGCTGTAGGCCTGGTCAGGGGTCACCATCTCCTGCTTCCCTAGACACAAGGTTTCCCTTCCCTTTCACCGCTTAGTACTTCCCCGTACCGCCTGTGACAGATCTGTGTTGACACCTTGCAGTAAGTATTTAATCTCCCTGAAGCGCCCCCTCAGGAGACATGAAGCATTACACAGTGTCCATTCATATCAATGGCTTATCTTTATGAAGCAGGACAGAACAGGTTCTCCAGAGTGAGAGATGTTCTACGTAAGTCTTCTTCACAGGCTAAGAGGCTATCGATGGATGGAGGAGCACGTGACCAGTCCGCACTATCAGCCCCTCCAAATTGGGGGCTGATAATTAGCTCCAGTAATTTCAATAGTTAGAGGGGAGCTATACTGGTGTCTCGATGATTAGCAATTCTGCTTTACTACTTTGGGGCCCAGGATTCAGATGGGACCAAGGACGATCTCTCCATGGAGCCTTATGCTCTTCCGTGTTCTTTGACGTAATGTGCATTCAACCCATAATCCTAAGGCTATGTGCGCACTGGGAAATGGAATTTTCTTGATGCTCTCAAAGATTACCGCACCCGCGGTAAAAAACCGCGGGAAACCGCACCCGAAAACCGCATGCGGTTTGCCGCGGTTTACTGCGGTTTTACCGCGGTATTGTTCACGGTATTGCCGCGGTTTTGCCTCGTGCGGGTTGGGATGTGCTTTATTGCATTCAATGCAATAAAGCACATTGAAGAAAAAAAAAAAGTCATTTAATCCTGAGATAGTAGATAGATAGACAGAAGAATAGATAGAGGGATAGATAGATAGACAGACAGATAGAGGGATAGATAGATGGATAGAGGACAGATCGCTGCATTTCCCACGGTCGGCAGTGAGTTCACATTACCGGCCGTGGGAAATGACCGGTAATTACCTCTGCTGTCTGCTGCTTTCATTCAGCGCTGTGTCTGTGACAGTCGCGGCTGGATGTAAGCAGCGCAGAACGTCGGAGCTGTGGATTACGCCGGAGCTTTGGTGCGGGAGGGGTTAATAAAATGGTGAACGAGGCTTGTTTGTTTTATTTAAAATAAAGGATTTTTCGGTGTCTGTGTTTTATTCACTTTACTTACGGGTTGATCATGTCAGCTGTCACATAGACGCTGCCATGATCAAGCCTGGAGTTAATGGCGGTGGTCCCCCACCATCATTAACCCCTTGTATTACCTTGCTGCCACTGCTACACGGCGGCAAGAAGAGCCGAGGACACGCCGGTGCTGCCGCATAATGAATGCGACAGTGCCGGGGCAGCTGCGGCTGATATTCTCGGCTGCGGGAGGGGGAGTGAGGCGGGGGACATTATCCCTGCCCCTCTCCCTCCCCAGCCTGAGAATACCGGGCCGCCGCTGTGTGCTTACCTCGGCTGGAAGGTAAATATGCAGCGGAGCCCACGTTCTTTGTTTTCTATATTTCCGTTTTCTTTCTATGTGTCCTATGTGTCTGTGTCTGTGTTCTATGTGTCTGTGATGTCTGTGATGTGTTTGTGTTTACTCTCTGCACGGCTTCCTCTTCCTGTAATGACATCACTTCCCTGCAAAACCGCAGACAAGCGATGTACATTACCGGAGGTAAACCGCGAAATACCGCAGGGAATAACGCAGGAAAACGCAGTGAACCGCACAGAATTTGCTGCCTGCGTTATTCCCTGCGGGATTTCATGATTAACATTGGAGTCAATGGAGTGAAATCCCGCAGCGACATGCGGAAAAGAAGTGACATGCACTTGTTTTTGCTGCGGGAATCCCGCAGCAAAACATGTAGCTGTCAAAATCCGCCCAGTGCGCACAGGATTTTTTTTCTCCATAGGATTTGCTGGTGATTCACTGCAGAGATGTTATGAACATTTTCTGCAGCGAAACATGCAGTAAATCCGCGGAAAATCCGCGGCAAAATCCGGTAAGTGCGCACATAGCCTAAAACATACTGACAGGAAAATTGGCTATTTTATTGGCCCTAGGAGCGTAAAGTATAGAAATGATTGCTAAATCCACTGGGGACAGATTGAGGAAAGTAATGTAAATCTGTGTACAGCTCTGGAGAATATGTGGGTTTTCCCAGTATAATTATCTATTTTGGGGGTTTCCTTATCTTTGGCTGTGGTCTTTGCTCATCAATGATAAATGCCAGACATGACGTTTATTACTTTCTGCAAAGTCAAAAGTTTACATACACTAAGATTTTTAAATGTCATTAAAAATCTGGGACCGCCCATATGATGATGTCATATCTTTGGAAGCTTCTGATAGGTTTATTGGTAAGTTCTGAGTTAATTAGAGACACACCTGTGGATGTATTTTAATGCACACCTGAAACACACTGCTTCTCTGTGTAGCATCATGGAAAAGTGAAAAGAAGTTAGCCAAGATTTCAGGAAGAGAATTGTGGACTTGCTCAAGTCTGGTTCATCCTTGCGTGCAATTTCCAGATACCTGAAGGTGCCTCATTCAACTGTACAAACAATTATACACAAGTACAAACAAGATGAGAATGTCCAGCGATCATACCGATCAGGAAGGAGATGGGTTCTGTGTACCAGAGATGAATGTGCTTTGTTCAGACATGTGCATATCAACTTAAGAACAAAAGCAAAAGACGTTGTGAAGATGCTGGAGGAAACTGGTAAGATTGTGTCATTATCCACAGTGAAACGAGTGCTGTATCAACATGGGCTGAAAGGCCACTCTGCCAGGAAGAAGCCATTACTCCAAAAGAAACATAAAAAAGCCAGATTAATGTTTGAAAATGCACACAGGAACAAAGACCTTAATTTTGAAGACATGTCCTGTGGTCTGATGAAACTAAAATTGAACTGTTTGGCCAGAATGGCCATTGTTATGTTTGGAGGAAAAAGGGATACGTTTTGAAGCCTAAGAACACCATCCCAACTGTGAAACATGGAGGTGGCAGTATCATGTTGTGGGATTGTTTTGCTGCAGGTGGGACTGGTGCACTTCACAAAATAGATGGCACCATGAGGAAAGAAGATTATGTGGGAATACTGAAGAACATCTCAAGACATCAGCCAGGAACTTAAAGCTTGGGTAGAAATGGGTTTTCCAAATGGACAATGACCCGAACAATACTGCCAAACTGGTTACAAAGTGGCTTAGGAATAATAAAGTCAATGTTTTGAAGTGGCCATCACAAAACCCTGATCTCAATCCTATTGAAAATTTATAGGTAAATCTGAAAAGACCGATGCGAGCAAAGCGACCTACAAACATGGCTCAGTTACACCAGTTCTGTCAGGAGAAATGGGCCTAAATTCCACCAACTATTGTGAGAAGCTTGTGGAAGGAGATCCAAAACATTTCACCCAAGTCATACACTATAAGGGCAATGCCACCAAATACTAATGAAATGGAAGGAAACATCTGACTTTACAGAAAGTAATAAAAATGCCTTAAAACATCCTCTCTTTCTCTCTCATTATTCTTGCATTTGGCAAATATAAATAATTTTGGTTCCTAATTGCCCTAAAATGGGAAAGGTTTATTCTGATTTCATGTCAGATAGTGAAAAATACCTGCAGATGTGTCTGTATAGAGAGCGGAGGGAAAAACCTGCAGATGTGTCTGTATAGAGAGCGGAGGGAAAAACCTGCAGATGTGTCTGTATAGAGAGTGGAGGTAAAAACCCGCCGCAGATGTGTCTGTATAGAGCGCGGAGGGAAAAATCTGCAGATGTGTCTTTATAGAGAGAGGAGGGAAAAACTGCAGATGTGTATTTATAGCGAGAGGAGGGAAAAACCTGCAGATGTGTCTTTATAGAGAGCAGAGGGAAAAACCTACAGATGTGTCTTTATAGCGAGCGGAGTGAAAAACCTGCAGATGTGTCTTTATAGCGAGCGGAGGGAAAAACCTGCAGATGTGTCTTTATAGAGATCGGAGGGAAAAACCTGCAGATGTGTCTGTATAGAGAGCGGAGGGAAAAACTGCAGATGTGTCTGTATAGCGAGCGGAGGGAAAAACCTGCAGATGTGTTAGTACTGTATGTATCCATCTATCCCATATCTATTAATTTATCTATCTCTCTATCTATCTACATATAGAGATAGATATACAGTGCCTACAAGTAGTATTCAACCCCCTGCAGATTTAGCAGGTTTGATAAGATGCAAATAAGTTAGAGCCTGCAAACTTCAAACAAGAGCAGGATTTATTAACAGATGCATAAATCTTACAAACCAACAAGTTATGTTGCTCAGTTAAATTTTAATAAATTTTCAACATAAAAGTGTGGGTCAATTATTATTCAACCCCTAGGTTTAATATTTTGTGGAATAACCCTTGTTTGCAATTACAGCTAATAATCGTCTTTTATAAGACCTGATCAGGCGGGCACAGGTCTCTGGAGTTATCTTGGCCCACTCCTCCATGCAGATCCTCTCCAAGTTATCTAGGTTCTTTGGGTGTCTCATGTGGACTTTAATCTTGAGCTTCTTCCACAAGTTTTCAATTGGGTTAAGGTCAGGAGACTGACTAGGCCACTGCAACACCTTGATTTTTTCCCTCTTGAACCAGGCCTTGGTTTTCTTGGCTGTGTGCTTTGGGTCGTTGTCTTGTTGGAAGATGAAATGACGACCCATCTTAAGATCCTTAATGGAGGAGCGGAGGTTCTTGGCCAAAATCTCCAGGTAGGCCGTGCTATCCATCTTCCCATAGATGCGGACCAGATGGCCAGGCCCCTTGGCTGAGAAACAGCCCCACAGCATGATGCTGCCACCACCATGCTTGACTGTAGGGATGGTATTCTTGGGGTCGTATGCAGTGCCATCCAGTCTCCAAATGTCACGTGTGTGGTTGGCACCAAAGATCTCGATCTTGGTCTCATCAGACCAGAGAACCTTGAACCAGTCTGTCTCAGAGTCCTCCAAGTGATCATGAGCAAACTGTAGACGAGCCTTGACATGACGCTTTGAAAGTAAAGGTACCTTACGGGCTCGTCTGGAACGGAGACCATTGTGGTGGAGTACGTTACTTATGGTATTGACTGAAACCAATGTCCCCACTGCCATGAGATCTTCCCGGAGCTCCTTCCTTGTTGTCCTTGGGTTAGCCTTGACTCTTCGGACAAGCCTGGCCTCGGCACAGGAGGAAACTTTCAAAGGCTGTCCAGGCCGTAGAAGGCTAACAGTAGTTCCATAAGCCTTCCACTTCCGGATGATGCTCCCAACAGTGGAGACAGGTAGGCCAAACTCCTTGGAAAGGGTTTTGTACCCCTTGCCAGCCTTGTGACCCTCCACGATCTTGTCTCTGATGGCCTTGGAATGCTCCTTTGTCTTTCCCATGTTGACCAAGTATGAGTGCTGTTCACAAGTTTGGGGAGGGTCTTAATTAGTCAGAAAAGGCTGGAAAAAGAGATAATTAATCCAAACATGTGAAGCTCATTGTTCTTTGTGCCTGAAATACTTCTTAATACTTTAGGGGAACCAAACAGAATTCTGGTGGTTTGAGGGGTTGAATAATAAATGACCCTCTGAATAAACTTTTCACAATTTAAAAAAAAAAAATAAAAAAAGAAATAACATTCTTTTTTGCTGCAGTGCATTTCACACTTCCAGGCTGATCTACAGTCCACATGTCACAATGCCAAGTTAATTCCGAATGTGTAAACCTGCTAAATCTGCAGGGGGTTGAATACTACTTGTAGGCACAGTAGATATACAGTACATAGAGTGAATATCTGCAAAACATTTATTAAAGTGCACAATTAAGAAAAGTTTGAACCCTAGATAGCAATATTGTGCTTTGTGATTAGTCTCTTAGTAATTGGTAATATTGTTATCAGATATCCTTAATTATTAGTATTGATTAGCAGTTAAGTTTTATTTGGCTTTGGAAATGCTCAGTTCTGGAGCTGCTCCATCTTCTGATAGCGGCTGCGGCCAGATACTGCACATCCACCTCCTATTGATATGAATAGAAGGAGGATGTGCAGTACCCGGCCACAGCCGCTATCAGTTGACGGGGAAGCTCCAGAACTGAGCATTTCCGGCAGCACCGGGAGCAGCTGATCGGGTGTCAGTCGCCAGCCAACCAGACATTGATGACCTATAGTAAAGCGGGCTTTACAAACTACGACATCGCTAATGCGATCCCATTGGGGTCACGGAACTTGTGACGCACATCCGGTCGCTTTAGCGATGCCGTTGCGTGTGACGCCTATGAGCGATTTTGCATCGGAGCAAAAACGTGCAAAACGCTCATCGGTGACATGGGGGTCCATTCTCAAATATCGTTACTGCAGCAGTAACGAAGTTGTTCCTCGTTCCTGCGGCAGCACACATCGCTCCGTGTGACACCGCAGGAACGAGGAACCTCTCCTTACCTGCCTCCCGGCCACAATGCGGATGGAAGGAGGTGGGCGGGATGTTCGTCCCGCTCATCTCCGCCCCTCCGCTTCTATTGGGTTCAGTAACGCAGCTGTGACGTCGCTGTGACGCTGAACGAACCGCCCCCTTAGAAAGGAGTCGGTTCGCCGGTCACAGTGACGTCACAGGGAAGGTAATTAGTGTGACGGGTCCGGTCGATGTTGTGATTGGCAGCGATTTGCCCGTGTCGCAAAACTGATGGTGGCGGGTACGCACGCTGGCGATATCGGTCACGATATCGCAGCGTGTAAAGCGGCCTTTAGGATATGCTAACAATGTAAAAGTAGTGAACATCCTCTTTAATGATACATGAATATATCAAGTCCTCTAGAGCAGGACACAGCTTTTGTAGATGGTCTTCGCTCCGGCTAATACCCTGTTTCCCCAAAAATAAGACATACCCTGAAAATAAGCCCTAGTAGGATAT